>NC_056725.1:1047193797-1047276297 GCF_019279795.1 Protopterus annectens | reverse complement strand
GACCATGTTAGAAAAGCACTAAAAGATGGGAACCTAATTGTAAATTTTGTATATTTATACAGCAAGGTGATAGTTTTTATTGCCCTTATTTAAAGAAGATCATTAAAACCAGTGCAGGGGGTGACTGTAACACTAAAAAAGTAATTTACAGGGCACAGTGCAATGAATGTGATGCATTCTATGTGGGCAAGACTGTAAATAAACTCAAGCGAAGGATTTCATGTCATCTGTCAGAAATCCGCTCTGGATGTAAAAATAATGCACTAGCCAAACACATTTCTCTTCATAAAAGACACACAGGTTTTAAGTTCCAGATCCTGGATCGCATAGACATGGGTGATCTTGAAAGAGACATCCCAAATATTCTGGAGAAACATGAACTCATGTGGCAATTAAAGCTGAACTCTTTTAGAAAGCCTGGACTAAACTACTACTGTTCAATTAAAAGTGCACTGGAACTTAAAAAATTGCCACATTGTTTACATGACTAATTGTATTTTATTTTATTTTTTCTACAAATTGGTTTTAAATACCATTTTAAATCATTTGAAATTGAAGTGTATATTTTGTTTCCATCATCATACATATATTTTTTTAATTTTTTTCTGGTTCTTTTTTCCACTTTATTCAAAATGATGGTAATAACAATACTAACTAATTATACAATTATATAGGTTTTTAGGGTTCTTGTACACAGACCTGAAGAAGTCTAGAAGGACGAAAGCAATCTTTGTTAACAATAGGTTATGAAAATAGAAACTGATTTTTACATGCAAAATGTATATGTATATATTTATATATAATCTTTGATCGCAAAATGAACTAAGGTTGATATATTTCTAGCCATGTAGTATATTGCCTTGTATAAAATCACAGACTCAATAATCTACTTAATAATTTGGTTAAATAAGATGTACCATTAAAGTACATTAGGGCTATATATTATTATGACAGCTACTAGGTAGGGCAGGACCAGCTCGAATGCCACACTGATAGGGGAAGGGATGTGAATTTAACATGTGTACCAATAACACTTTGTTTTACAGCACAATAAACCACTCCCATGCCTGATAAAAAGTATATATATATTTAGAAAGCTTGTGAGGAAATTATTACTCTATTTTTGTTATACTTGGATCGCTTGTCTGTGTACTTAATAAAGGATTTTCAACTGGAAACACTGCCTGCCTTGCTTGGATTACTTTCGATTACTTAGTAATGCTGTAGAATTATATATTTTCCATTATTACTTTTTGACTTGACGAGTTTACGTTCGCTACTTCTACTACTATTGTCTGATCTGATTAATATACAGTGATTAACTAGAAATATATGGACTGAAAATCTTCCACACAGAGAAGTTTCTTACACTGTTTTATTATTCTGAATTAACAAACATTCAGACACTTAGATCTTCTAGGAGTCTTGTGTCCCTCAATCCCCAGACTGTATAAATGGATTCAGGGAGCTCCCTTAATCATCCTTGACTATGTGGGGGCCATAGAAAAGCTGTTGCAAGTTAGGAAAAAATTAGGAGAAAATTTGCATTATGATTATACCCTTTAACATGAAGAGGGATGTGATATGACCCTGTTAGGATAAAGCTGATATTGGCCTCTGCTCTCATCCTCACCCATTCTAAACCAGCCCTGTTGAGATGTGTGTGTACAGAAAGCTGATGTAGGTTATATGGTGGGCTGGGGATTGTGTGGTTATTACTTCTTTAGTTTTCATCACAGTCAAACCTTAGAGGTATTCACAGGAGCTCATCATAGCTTCTGTTTGGGCTGAGGTGAGTGTGGTCATTGTTTCTTTTACTTTTCTCACAGACCTCAGAGGTGTACAAGTAAGGGTACTACAGCTTTTGTAGTAAAAAGTGTACTGTCAAGGAAAAACAAAGCAAAATACATTACTGTAATGTTTTCACTTTCCTGACAGTCAGACATAAGGCACGTATGCATGTGGCTGCCTTTGAAGGTTAGGGCTGAGGCATGAGGAGGCATACTATGTACATGTATGTGAGCAGTCACTTGAAATGCATGATTGCAGCGCTTTGAACTTTTGCTTTCATCCCAATCTACCACCAAAGGGATGCATAGTCAGTGACTGTCTTGGGGGGGGTGAGGTAGACAGTATTCCCAGATAGGACCTGTGTATCCCCACAACTGGCTTATTAGTTTATTGTGAGCTACTATTTTGTCAGCTTTGAACATTAAGCTTGGGTTCAACTTATGTCTTCCTTGAAAGAAAAAAAAAATAAGACTGAAATGTTTTTCTTACTCATGATTTTAGTGTAGCCCACAAATGGATTAAAAGACTGGGAATTTTTTCTAAAATGCATCCTAGAGCATCGATAACCATATGGCTTTTTGGGCCCTGGCTTATTTGAATTATTTCTTAAATGGTTATTATGGTGCTGTCTTTGTCAGGAAAGGTATGTTGAAAGGATGGAAGGAAAAGGAAAACTAAAACTGAACAGAACAGTGAATTTCTTTCCTTAATCATACTTTCTGTTCAAGCCATCTTTGGATGAAAAAGTTATGTAAAAAGAAAAAAAATTAAATGCAATTCAGAGCACATAGCAAGTTATGGCTTATTGAATAAGCTGAAGAGTAAGGCAAAATGTTAGTAAAGGAAGAAAAAGTAATGTGCTTTTATGGAGAGCCTAAAATGGGGGAAAAAGAGGGAAGAACTGGAGGGTGGGTGGGGAGCTGAAACAGTAGGACTAGGGTGCCATTTCACCTAAGTCCAGACCTGTACACAAAGTTGTTGCAATGTATCATTGCTGCAAATAATGCCAGTAACTGTAAATGTCCCTTTGTGAGATAGGCCAACACAGTGAGGTACATAGACCTGTTGTAAGAACCTTGTAGCTACAGGTTAGTCTGTGTGTATTACACCTAAAGCTTTGCAGTATGACATAAGAGATTGCTTAGGGGGAGTGGCAGTGGCAGGGTGACGCTTAGACTGGAAGTGCCCAGGGGCCCCAAACTGACATTTGCTGGGTCCCCATAATGCTTTCACCTGCCCTGCATAGCATGATAAAGATATGAAAAAGCATCCCTTATGTAACTACAGACAAAACAATTGCTGCCACAAGTAAAATTAAAAACTCAAGTTCCCCAAAGTCAGACAGCATACCTGACGGTTTCTCCATGAGAAACTGAGGAAAACATAACTAAACCTCTATCTCTCATATTAAAGAAAAGTATTGAACATGAGTATCTCCTGGACCTATAAACAAAAAGTAGACTTTTTCAGAGCTAAATGTTAGCTGATCTGTTACCAAGCTGTTATATAACATGACCTGCTTGATCATGTGACTACTGAACAAACAACATAGAGTATTTAAAGGTACATGGACAAGAAAAATACATTGAGTAAAAATAATATTAGATAGAAAAATAATAAATAAATGCATTAAAACCAAGGGATACTAAATAACATATTCATATATAAAGTCAATGCATTATTAAAATTGTAAAATGCACTTTAATTTAATTGTAAATTGTAAAATCTGTCAATGGACAGTTAAAAATAACAGTCTTGACATTCATGATGAAATAACACAATACTTCATCTTATTTTTTTAGACATGACTGAAAAGCCTCAAATAATGTGGCATTCAGAGAGGTTAGCCAGCCAGACATATTCAGAGTAAGCACAGAGCTCCAGGAATTTACACAGGGGAAGAAAGACTAACAAGGCAGATGACGTACTAGTATCATGGACACAGGCTGACCCTGACTCCTAACATGATGACCCATGATGGAACATTACCTTAGGTATTTTAAGGCCTATTCTTTTTTTCATTTTTCATGTCACTGTGTAATTTATCTGTAGTCCATCTGTATATTACTTACAGTAATGTTCTATAACAGCTATGGAAAAGTGAAAACAATGAACATGCTTTGTTTCCTGACACTGTTAACAGTGACCCACTTGGTGATAGGGAACTTACTGACATGAACCCTAGAAATTTACAAGCTTTTAATGCTTTGTAATTTTACATTAACACTGAAAAATAATATTCATAAAGTGGAAAACAGCAACTCTTCTAGTAGATATAATTTCTGAAAATTTCTGCTTTTACTTACTCCATGATCAACTATGCCTGTCTCATTTTCTCTCAGCTGAATGTCTATCTGTGTTTTCCAGGTACAGACACTGAAATACACACACTGTGTCTGTAAGTATACTTTTTCTGAATCTGATGACTTCAGGTTCAGTGTATTTGTAGTCCTATGTTGCCAAAATGATGAAAATCGAGCAGTTGGTGGTGTAAATTGGAAAACTACTCAAGTTTTTTTTATGACTTCCTGTACATAACTGTGCACTTAATAGCAATGACTTTCGGCTTTTCCCAGTTAGGGGTCACCACAGCAGATCACCGGTCGCAGATTGATTGACAGTGAATTTTTATGGTGCTGAGTTGCCAGCCTGATGCCCAGCCTTCACAGAAGGCACACCCATATGCACACACACCTACCTGCATGTCTTTAAAGCTCACTCAGCCGCAGGGAGGACATGAAGACTCTGCACACTTAATGCAATACGCCAATTAAATTTTGACATTTAAGATACAGGATCTGATCCTATACAATTAAATTACAATGTCATGAGTTCATGTGTAAGACTACCATCTATGTTCCTTAACTCATTACATCCGAGTGATGTCTCCATGTGCATCTGCAATTAATTCCTACTGACACCTCTAGATGTCAAATATTGCATGTTCATATTTGCATCAATAATTCCCTAACCATGCTATGTACAAGGTTTTAAAAGATTTCATCTTGAAGCTTACATAATAGTGAACCCAACTACATTAATATTTGACCTCTGCCTAGTGCAGGTAAATAGATATTAACTGTTGTTTTTATGATATTCATTTATATAGATATAATTTTCACATTTTTCTAAATATGTCAAAAATCAAGTGACACAGACAGAACTCCTTAGCCTCATATGAAAACTCTCAGCTAGATGACTAAAGTGCTGCTGACAGTATGTGTGTAACTTGAGTGGTTGCTGAGATATTGTAAGTTGTTTATAAAATATGACAAATGTAATAGTTAATCCCCTGGATTTACTAATCTTCCATGCAGGACTAGCTTAGTCCTGCATGGAAGCAGCCGTTTAGGAGCAGGATGGCAGCATGCTATGTATATTAATGAAGGCGTGCTGCCTGAGCTCCTAATCTTACACAAAGCATGTAAGAGTGCAGGGGGCATTTCTCAGAGCAGAGCTCTCAGAATATACTCGCCCCTGCAATGAAGAACAGCAGAAAGCTCTAAAAGAATGAGCGAGACCGCTCATAGCTGTCAACATACCCCCAGCAAAATCCCCCCACATGTACATGAGCAATAGTAAACACAAACAATATAAAGAACCTTTTTTTTTATGAAACAGATTAAATTTAACCATAGGTGCATGGGTTTGCCCATTGCTTAGCTATGGTGAATGCAGATTAAATGCCTGAAGAGGATAAAAAGGAAGATATATGCAAATGAAGCAGTATAGCAATAGTGCAGTGGGCAGAGTATTTGCCTTATGAGCAGTCATTCCTGGTTTGAGTACCACTGCAGCACATTCCATTTTCCATGTCAAATCACGTTATGACCAATATTTTTAGTTGCATAACCTACTAACTAACATATATTTGTGAATTGGAGTACTGCATTAAATGCAGATGTGAGGTGTCAGTATCATAATGTTGCAAAGTCCACAGATAATCACATGTGGCCCATACAGTATATGTGCACAGGAATCAGGGATACAAACGGAAGGTAAAATGTGTAATGAATGATAACTCCATACAGCTTCCAAATCCCCCACCTTCCCAAGAACCATTAGACATTACTGTCTAAATTAGTGCAGTGGCAAGCGGGAGTAAGCACTAATAAACAAGTGCAAGCACTATTAAGAAGCAGTAAGTGGGATTAAGCATATGTAAGCACCAGTAAGCGGGTTCAAGCCCATTTGTGTGTGGGTAAGTAATGCACATACAGGTTAAGCAATATGGAAGCTAACTCCAGTGGCAGCTGATGACTTCAAATTAAAGGGGGGCTACAGGAGACAGCTGAATGGGTGGGGCCAGTGGGAAGGGGTGTGGCCAGCTAGAAAGGGGTGGAGCTATGTTCAAAACCACAACAACTGTAACTTTGAATACGCTGCCCTGGGTGCCAAACCATCATTATGAGAGTCTAATCAAGACAAAATGAAGCGTAGAAGAAAAAAATATTTCAATGCATTGGCTACATGACTGCTTACTTAATATCTAGATGGAAATGCAAAGGTTGTGAGGCATGAACAAATAAATTACTTTTTAAATACATTACTGGAATGCCAGTCAAAATCAAGTATAAAAAGACAAGCATTACTCAATTCAAACCACTTCTCCTTGCACGGCAGTTCTAATTATAATTTATATTTAGCTTTATAAAATTACCAAGTAACATGCTGATTGTAGCAATATCTGTGATACCCCCACTTGTAAAAATGTTTCTTATCCAAAAAAGACCTGCTGCCTTACAACAACTATCTAATTGTTTCATGGGGAAGACATGATCAAAGTAAAAAATAAACAGGAAACAAGAAACAAGCTCAAGATAAATTGCTTAAAGGATTGCTGCACAAGTTATGGACCACACATGATAGCTTGGCAGTTTAGCTTATGGGTAAAGCCTGCAAAGATGACTGCAAGTCTCCAACAAATGTAATGAGCTTCTGAAAATACTGAAATCCTATCCTTTATTACAAATACTGTCATATACATTTCAATACCTAAGAAGCATAAATCAACAGTATAAAATATGACAGAAAACCAGAACAGTCTGCAAAATCAAGGACAGATAAATGAAAAGCCACTGTCATACTTGTGTCTACCTTGGATGGGGGAATACTCTGCACACTTACACTGCATAACTTCTCCTTGCCTTGCTTGGACACATCCAGAGTCACTACATGGGGAAGTGGGGTGCAACAAGTATGTCACAATTTGAAATGTCTCTGGCTGACAGTGATGGCTCTGACACTTTTAACTCTCAACCTCAGAGCAAGAAATCTGGACAAAGCCATACATAGAAGTGGGACACAGGCCCAAAAATAAGGACAATTTTTAAATATTGTTCTTATAAACTTAGAAAGATAATAGAATAGTTGTAGGTCCTGCATTATTATGAATTTTCTGAAGGGTATGAAATCTGAAACTCAAATGTCTGCCATTATTTTCTAACTTCAGTCTTTAATGATTTGCCACTAATTTGCCAGAAAACCACAATTTTATGAAAAATGGACCAAAAATGTGATGCAAAAATATAAAGTTGCCACACAATACAGCTGGGAACCTGTCAAAGAAGGGACACCTTTTTAATATTAGTATTGCAGCTGACAAAATAAGAGAATCAGCATGCATTTCTGAAATAAAAGTTATCTATAACTCTGATCATTACAGTTATTTATAATTGTAAACCCTCAACGTTTTCTTCCAAAATTGCCATTTTGCGGAGGGATTATTGGGGGGAGAGCAACATTTTGAGCCAAAATTGGGGAAAGTTTAGAGGTTTGGATATTCCTAATTCTATAATGACAAAGACAAAGACATGCATCTGGAGCATTTCTCCCCGGGCCTCCGCTGAAAACAGGCTCTATGGAACCTAGTCGGACATTCCCGGTCAACAAATGTTAAATAAAATAAATAAATAAATATAAAGCAATTTATTTGCACTTACCTCTCAACCTCTTAATGCAGGAAATCTGGACAAGGCCAAATATATTGGGGGAACATACAAACAGTACTAAAAATTGCTATCGCTCTTGAATAAACTTAAGACAGTTGATAGAACAACAGGTTTTGCTTTAGCATGTATTTTTCTGAAGGTTATGACGTCTGAAACTCAGTGTCTGTCATTATTTAGTGACTTCATTCCTAAATGATTTGCCAGAAAACCACACATTTTATGAGGAACAAACTAAAAATAAGAAGCAAAAATCTATTCATTTTGCAAAAATCTGGACAGTTGAGAGGTATAGTTCAGCCGGGGCTGTCTTTGAGTTTGCTGCCCTTTCCCCCTCACAAAATTATGGTTGAATGGAGCCTCCCCCCTGCAGCCATTCCAATGTCCCATTCCTTGGTTATTTTGCCCCATTTACCACAAACACTGTAATGTGCATACTGCTTTACTTCTGCAATGATTTGGATTTCATTTGAAAGTTTTATTTTGAATTTTACAGCACAAACACCAGTAGATATCTGCTACACAAAGCAATGCAGTCTCACAATGAACATAGACTTAGCATTAAAACTTCTCTGCCCTTGAAAGTCACATTCATTGAAACAACATTGAAACCCACATTCAAAGATAATACATTTTGCCAGTGGCAGAGAAAGATTAATTTTGGGCTGTTTTCAAATCATAGGCCCCTTGCACATGAAACATACACATGCTCTTTGATACACCTTCCTAGTTGTATTAAATTATTTTCCTTGTACAATACAGTACAGTTGTTAGAGGGTATTTTAAATTTATTGTTTTGAACATTTTTTTCCAGTAAACAATGAAACGAAATGCATGCACCAATGACAAAGCTGCCCAATTCAGAACATTTCCATCATAAAAGTCTACTCAAACTTCTACAGTCCGTCAGTGTCAGTAAATATGCACAATCTCTGAAAAAGTAAAAGTCATCTAAATAATTCCACATTAAAGAGATCTGCAACTAATGAAGAGGTTGCTGCTAGAAAACAACTTTATATTTCATCATTCCATCTATAAATAAAGTGCTTGTTGCCCTTGAGGAATAAATTGCTAGTAATATTGCAATAGGGAATGGAAGGCAAACTGATAACAGGTTTGTAGTTACTAGGTATCTTCACCAAAAAGGACTGCTGCATCTACCCCCTTTACAACACAGTACATTATCAGCAATGCATCTATTTACTGTGGGAGTAGAACCCACAGCCTTCTGCATCAAACGCATTACACTACCTGTTGTGATATTAACAATGCAAGCTGACTCAGCATAAGCAGCACTAAACTTTTGTTCCCCTGTAGCTCTCAACTCCTTTTAAAATCTACTCAACACTCAGCTGTATTTCTGAACTTTTCAGCAAAAGAAATCTGGAAAATGACAACATTTATTGGGGGGGGGGACAAAAGCCCAAAAACCAGGGACACATTTTAAATATTTCTTGTATAATGTTGGAAAGTTGCTAGAATAAAAAGCTTATTACCACCATACATTTCACTGCCAAGTCTTGAACCCAGGACCCTGTGCAAAGCAGTCAGAGCAACATACAACTATGCCAAATCAGCTGTTTTTGTAAAAAAAAGAGGTGCACTGAAACTTAAAAGGTTACCATTTAGTGAATTCAGTTCTCACCATAGCTGTCAACCTCTTAGCACAAAACACCTGAACAAAGCCAATAATGAGGGAGTACAGCCCCCAAACATATTCAGTGAATTCAGTTCTCACCATAGCTCTCATCCCCTTAGCAAAAAACACCTGGACAAAGCCAGTAATGGGGGAATACAGCCCCCAAACATTTTCAGTGAATTCAGTTCTCACCAAAGCTCTCAACCTTAGCACAAAAAACCTGGATGAAGCCAGTAATGGGAAATAAAGTCCGAAAATAGGGCCAAATTTCAAATATCCATCTTATAACTTAGAAAATTGCTAGAATAAAATGTTTTGTGTTACCATGTACTTTCTTAAGAATATGAAGTCTGAAAGTCAAATGCCTGTCATTTTTATTTATTTAACATTTGTTAACCAGGAAAATATGACTTGGAACAAAAGACAATTATGAGGAGAAACCCAGGGAGAAACAGTCCAGACACATGTCTTTGTAAGATGGGAGGACACCAGAGCAACCAGAGGAATCCCACACAAACACAGGGAGGACATGCAGACTCCACACAGAAGGCACCCCAGCCAGGAATCAAACCAGAGAACCTATAGCTGTCAGGCAACAATGCTACCACTGCCCGTGTAAGGAAATAAAAATACAGAAACCACAGATTTTATGAGGAACAAAACAGAACAAATATGAAGCAAAAATTTGCAATTTTTTACAAATGGTGGTGTGTAGGGAATTCAGGCTTTTGCCACTTCCACCCAAGGTAGAGGGTTCAAGCCCAACACCATGTATCCTGAATTCTCTCTAGCCACCAGTATATAGCAAATGGGGCATTACACACACGCACATGCACCTGAGACAACTCATCCCTCTATATGCATTCACACATGCAGATACAAATATGCTCACATCAACATATCACCCATTGCTACCTGTCCAATAGACTCCCTAACAATTACATCTAAATTGATTTTACCCACTAGAAGTAATGATCAAACTAAGTTACACAGTAGAACAGTCTGCATAAATGCCATACCACATGCATTTCCATGGGAGAGCCCATAGTTAATTAGTGCTGGATGCTCCCCCAAAATGCTTCATAAGCATATCACTTGGCCAAGGAAAATGCCTACCATGATCATCCTATAGACTATGTAGGATCACTGCAGTGGGCCTGTCTCTGAATCATAAATGACCATTACAAGCAGTAGCAGCTCATGTTAAACCTTACTGTTGGTGTTAGACCTTTTAGTACAATGGCAGTGATTGATATGAAGAGTGCAATGCAGTGTAAAGAATGCTTGCAATGTTTAACAAGAAAAAGAGAAGAAAACAAAAACATGAAAACAAAAAATATGCTTTAATTTAAAGTATCCATTAAGCTTGTGTGAGGTGTTAAAACATACAATATGTACAATCAGTGATTACATAGTTAAGTAGTTTACAGGTACTGGTCATAAATAGTTGGAAAATATAGCTTTTGCACAAGTAAAAGTAGACAAAGATTAAATAAGTAACTACAGAAAGGTACGCCTAGGAAGGGAAGAACATAGTGGGATGTTACAGAAAGTAATCATGACTTTATCTTACAGTAGATGTAGAGGCATATAAAGAACTAAAAAAAGTCACCTGCTTCATTGCAAAAGACCTGTCTGTGCCATGGTGAACTTATTTAATAAGGATGCTTGGCTTGCTTGTCATTACATACACAAAAAAAAAAAAACAACTAAGCAAGCTTCAGCAATGATATGCTTGCTGACTAGAGATGAAATAGGATTATTTTAGTGAATGTACTACAGTAGTATTTTGTATGAGTGATTGTCCTAAATCTCGGGTCACAAACTCAATCTTTCGAATGAACTCCAGCATAAGCAAGGCAAAACAAAGCAGGCAAGCCAAAAAAATAAGTTCTTGTTTAGCACCGTAGAAAGTAACCATCCAAGGCACTGTACTAGTAGTAGTACTGATTGTTTTTCGCTCTCTTTTTTGGGAAGGAAGCGAGAACCAATCAGTAGCCATACAGCTGTCCATGTCACATACGTGACTCCGGATGTAGCAGTCCGAACCCTCTTCTATTTTACTGTGCAGTTAAACCACATAGCCTTCTGGGCACTGATGCCTTCTTCTTTCCTTAATCTGGACTGCTTTTACAGCAGTCTAGATTTAGATTTAGAGAGACTAATTAAAAAAAAAACGGAACTCGCTGAGCATGTGCAGTCTGAGTTCTGGGTCTGTCTGAGACAGTTGGACTCGCTTAGAGACATAACCACCAACCAGTTAATTATTATTTAAATAATAATTTATAAATATATATATTTTTTAATTTTCATTTCAACTGAGGGGCTGCAGTCCTGCAGTCCGATGGCACAAGCCGCCAGTGACTAACTCTTTGTATGCATATTTAACCAAAGGTTAGCATAGCTTACCCTCACGCAAACCCACACAAACCCACTTACAAGTGTTTAAAAGTGCCTTAATCACTCTGTATCAAACAGCCGCTGTTCTGCCCAGCAAGAAAATGAACAGCCTTACAGGTCTTGAACCCAGGACCCTATACACTAGAGTCACAGTAGTTAACCACTAAGCCATCACAACAGTACATAAGATTGAGGTATCACCAAACAAATCCTCACTATAATAAAATCAAACTGAACATGTGAAAGGAATCAGTATACAGTCATATGTTCTATAACCTACTACATAACATAAATATGTGAACTGGAGTACTGAAGTAAGCCCAAATGTGAGGTGTAATTGTAATACAGTGTTGAAGTCCCCTATTAAACACAGGGACCCATACAGTGTACATACACATGAATCATGGATACCAGACATATATATATATATATATATATATATATATATATATATATATATATATATATATATATATCATGTAATGAATAATAAATCAATGCCAAAAAGCAAATATAATGCAAAGTAAATATTAAGCAACACTAAGCATTGCACAGGCCATCTTAGTAGGTGTAAGCAATGTGTAGGGCAGCTAACTCAATTTGCCCAGTGGTATACCCCTTTAAACAATGCCAACCTTAGGTAAGCAGGTTTGCCCATAGCTTAGCTTTTTCAAACTGTCCAATCATGGCAAGAAGTGTGGGATTTCATCCCTACTTAAACCCAACAGGGTGGAATACATCTCATAACTGGTTGTAGCTTCCCCTTGCAGGCACCATGTCAGAAAGGGGAGAGGGAGTGCACTTTTGGGTGCACCGCTGGGGCATGCTGGAGTCCAGAGTCATGTCAGGACTCCTTGTCAAAGAGCAGAGCATGAGCAGAGACTGCTGCAGGGCCAGTATCAGGGTTCCCAATATAAGGCAGAAGCCTGGGACCACCTCGCCCGTGACCTCACCAGTGCCATTGGCATACCCCAAACTGGAGAGCAGGTCAGACATCACTATGCTTACCTGAAGTGGCAAAAGGGGATCTCTTGGAACAGTGGATCCAAGAGGCTAAGATGGCAAGGGTTGTCCCAGCTGTTTGTAAGTATCACTCCACTACCTGTTTAATAATTGCCAGCTCATGTATATTATGGATTGGTATGGCTAAATATTCCTCTTATGTCCTTCATAGCAGCAAGTGAGCGGGCCATGAACTAGGAGGCCAATGGATGTCACCTGGAGAGGTTGTGATGTGAGGCAGGTTAGTGACACTCTTGTATGTTCTGTCATAGGAAATAAATCTAAAAGTATTAGTAAGTTAATTCTGAGTATAAAATCTGTATTGTTTAAGGCAAGTACTGCATACACCGGAGAATATGGCAGGAAGAGTCTCATATAGTTTGTATGTAAATAAAAGCATAATAGCCTGACAATAAATGTCTAACTGCTGGACTGCATGTGTATACTCTGGTATCATATGGTAACGTAGATTTGCAATCACTTAATAGTACTGTTGTATTAAGCACTGTTACCCACACTGTGCAACATAAATAGAATGTGCAGGAATGTCTGTATATGACTGGTGTAATCCTCAGACGTCATTTAGTACAACTGAGAGACACATAGACAGAAAACAGTGAAACGACAGACAACAAGATCCGAATAGCACATGCAACTGAGATGTGAACTGTTGCAGTTTTAGCACACACAGCCATGGTTCGAATCCTGGGAGTGGTAGTAGTCTGCATACAGAATCATAACCCACAACTGCACAGATATGTCCAGAATGTCCAGTAAATTGGCCCATATCTGCTGCCTGTCACTCTGCCCCCCTAGGAAACCAGTGAGATGATCCCAGACATATAGGCAGCAAAAAAGAAATACAACTGATTGTCACACATCTATAGGTTCATAGGTAGGTACTAGGCTATTGGCCCTAGGGCCTATATAAGCCTTGCCAGAAAGGTACCCTGGCTTTCGCCATCCAAGAAAATTCTTTTCCTGTGCCACTGTTGAGCAGTGCCACAGAAGTGATCCCTGGGGTGAATTTCCTATTTCCCATCCAATTATCAAGATTTTTCTTGAAGAGTGCTAATGAGCAGTGTTGTTTGATATAGATGGGTAGTTTGTTCCAGAATTTGGGGAGTCTCTGGGACAGGAATCTATCCCTCCAGCATTTTCTGTTTATTGTGGTGACCAGGTGTGGGTCCCTAGAGCATGTAGCTTAGAGCGATTGGGATTTCTTTAAGTGGAGCATGTCCAACAACTCTGGGTTTGGCATAGTTTTGTATGTTAGGCAGAGATCACCTCTGAGTAGGCAATATGTGATGGAGTAAAGCTAGAGGTTTTTGAGATGGTCTGCATAGGGCATCTGTTCGAGGCTGGTAATCATCTTTGTGAGGTATTTCTGTGGCCTTTCCAATTGTTGTAGATGTCTTGTGAGGTACATACCAAAAGGGGCATTGTGCTCTATAATGGGTCTAATGAGTGATGAGTAGAGGGGAACAATGACCTCTTTTTTCCTGGATGAGAAACCTTTTGTGATGAGGTGTGCCACATAGAAGGATTTCCTGACTACTGTGGCAATGTGATTATCAAAGGAGAGACTACTGTCCACCTGTGCCCCAAGGTCTCTTATCCCACTTTTGGTGTTAAGTAGACTACCGCCTATGTGGTAGTTCATGGGTACAAAGTTTTTACCAAAGGAGATGACAATGCACTTTTTGGCATTGAGCTTGAGGCCATGGCTTTGACACCAGGCATCTGTCTCAGTGAGGCCCTTTTGTAGGATGTCCATATCATTAAGAGTTTTGATTATGGCTCCTAGTTTGCAGTCATCTGTGAACTTTGTTAGCCAAAGACCTTCTGTGTTAGCCTGTACTTCAGAGAAGTAGATACCAAACAGGAGAGGACCCAGGACTGAACCCTGTGGTACTCCACTTGTCACTGGTCTAAAGTCAGATTTTGAGTCTACTACTTTCACAGTGTGGGTTGTCAGTGAGCCAGCTGGCAACCCATCTTCTGACATAGGGATTTATACCTAGTTTAGTGAGTTTATCTATAATTCCAGAGTGGCGGATGGTGTCGAAAGCCTTGGCGAGATCTAAATAGGCTGTGTGAACCACCTTACCCTCGTCTACAGCTTTGGTGACTGCTTCAAAGTAGTCTATCAGATTTAGGAGACATGATATGCCTTTTACAAACCCGAACTAAGTAAGGTCCAAAGCTTGGAGATTACCAATGTCTTTGTTTATAAGTTCCATGATGATACGTTCCATGGCCTTGCAGACCAAGCTCATCAGGCTAATGGGGCAGTAGTTCTCGGGGTGCATGTGGCTCCCCCTTTGTGGAGTGGGATAACCATCGCTGTGCACCATTCAGTGGGCACAAAGCCTGAGGTAAGGCTATGATTGAACATGGTACTTAGGTGGGGTGCCAGTTCATTCTGTAGTTCATGTAGAATGCAGCCTGGGATGTTGTCGGGTCCCATGGATGTTGTGTTCTTGGCTTTGGAGAGTGTGGTTTTTACCTGTGCAGCCATGATTACATGAACTTTGCATTCTTCTGGTATAGAGATGGGTCCTTTAGAGGGTGAGAGGGGGGTAAAGTTAACACTCAACCTATCTGCCAGGATGTTGGCAATATCAGTTTGCTTCTGTGTATTTTGTGCCATTGTGCTGTAACTCAGAGCAGATCTGAGTTTTGCCATTGAGATGCTTGACATAGCTATAGAATGCTTTGTGGTTGTCTTTAGAATCAGTGGGAATTTTGTTTTCATAACTAGCTTTGGAGGATTTTATGAGGGATTTCAGCTTCTTAGGCTGACCGGGGAGTTCCTCCAATCATGGGATCTTACTCTTTTTGCAACAGTTTCTTTCTTCTGTTGTAGAGTTTATTTATGGCAGGGGACCACCAAATTGCCTTCATTTTTTTGGAGAATAGCATATTGGTTCTGTTAGGGATAGCATGATCCATGCACTTGTGTAAGTGGTTATAAAGTGCATTTGTGTAGGATTCAGCAGTCGTACCTCTATTGTCCGTCTGCATGGGAGTCACAAGGTTTGCCACTTCTGTCTTAAGAATTGTGAAGTTGGCTTTGGAGAAACGTTTTACAGTAGTTTCCATAGTGGGGGGTGGGGGCGGGATGTGGATGTCTAGGGTGATTAGCTTGTGGTCAGATCTGACCAACGAGGAATAGACCTTTGGTGTGTAACACCAGTCACCCATGTTGGTAATGACCAGGTCTAGGATATTGCTGCCCCTGGTGGGGGTGTGGATAAGTTGATTCAAGGCATTGGAATTTATGAATTCCAGAAAATGTTGAGCAAAAGAGTTGAAACATGAGTAGTTTTCCCAGTTACTGGTGGGATAGTTTTTTTATATATATATATAACAGTAGCAAATGTGCAAACTGAATTAAATAAATTAACCAATAAAAGCTAAAAAACGAGCCCCGTTCCAGCAGTCTTTGATCAGACAAGTTGTAACTGCAAACTCCTTCCACTAGGGTGCAGAGGAACCTTCTCCAAAAAAAAGATGGCCTGGATTAGTGCTCAAGTTATACAAACAAAGCTAGATTCAGCAGGTCTGAATCTAGTCTAAGCTACAGCAAACAAGGTGTACCAATTTCAGAAAGAAACAGTTCAAATAAGGAGGCACAATAAGCCTTTAACCAGAAACTCCCAGCTCAGAAGGAAAGAATCTACCCTCTCCTCTCACAAGAGTGCAGACCACACCTTCTTAATGTAAACTATCTGGCTTAAAGCCCAAGTGCTTAAACCAGAACTTATACACTTTAGAATAGCAGACACTAAGCCTTCAATCAGCAACTCCCAACTTAGAAGGATGTAAGCTGCATGCAAGCTAAAACAATGTAGACCACAAACCTTTTTAATGTAAAACAACTGGTCTGAAGCCCAAGTTTGTAACCCAAAGGCTTAGAATAGCAGTTATAATGTAATTGGCTACTAATAAGCAGTAATAAATGTAGCAGAATAAATGCAGTTAAGTACTTTTAAGAACAGGCAGCAAAAGCAAAATAAAGTAGGAAGAAACACAAATACAATAAAAGCAGATGAATAAAATGCAATTTTTGTATAAGAACAAACCTGTCACTCTAGCAACTCCCTAAAGCTGTGATGAGAGTAATAAGCCAAGTATGTCCTATCTACAACCTCATGTTGTCAAGCTGTGACCAGAGTGTGTACAGTAACAGAGTGAGATGTATGTGCATAATAGTAATGTGGAATATGGTACTTTGTGTGGCAACATTCAGGTAGTGCTAACAAACATTACTCCCACAGGTCTGTCAGATACAAACACTGTGCCCAGAAATAAAAGAATGATACCCTGTACTGGTACTGTTTACTTTGGTATTGTATGGCATTGTGACTGATGCAGTTGCTGTGAATAATAAGGTATTACTCATCGCTGTCACCCACACTGTGCTACATAATATAACTGTCTAGGAACTCCTGTATAAGAGTGTTGTAATACCAGGTCAGAATGCAAAACCACAGGAGAATTATAAGACAGAAATCAGATAGGAGATATACAGCAATATCTATATAGCACACACAAGTTTTAGCAGATACAGCCATGGTCTGAATCCTGGGAGTGGAAGTAGGCTGAATACAGAATCATACCCCACAACTGTACAGATGAGTCCAGAATGTCCAGTATATCAACCCATATTTGTTGCCTGTCACCCTGCCCCCCTGGGAAATCAGTGGGATGATCCCAGATGTTTAGGCAGCAAACAGGAAATACAGCTGATTGTCACACATCTATAAGAACAAACCTGTCACACTAGCAACTCCCCAAAATGTTATGAGAGTAATAAGCCATGTATGTCCAATCTACACCTCCATGTTGTCAAGCTGTGACCAGAGTGCGTACAGTAACAGAGTGAGATGAATGTGTATAATACTAATGTGAAATCTGGTACTTTGTGTGGCAACATTCAGGTAGTGCTAACAAACACTGCTCCCACAGGTACGTTGGATATGAACTCTGTTCCAAGAAATAAAAACTTGATACCCTGTACTGGTACTGTTTACTCTGGTATTGTATGGAATTGTGAGTGTTGCAGTTGCTCTGAATAATAAGTATCACTGATCACTGTCACCCACACTATGCTACACAATATAACTGTGTAGGAAATCCTGTATAAGAGTGTTGTAAGTCACAAAAGGTTGAAAAGGCCAATATGTCCTGGTTCACCTGTATGTGGTCAAGACATGGCCAGATTCTGTGCAAAAAGAGTTGGACAGGTATGTGACAAACATCAACTTGGAATCTGGGAGTATGTGTAGAAACAGTTAGTGTTAACAAACAATTCCTCCACAGGTATACCAGGTAAGACATGTATACTGCAGGTAAAACCAGTTCATGTATATAGATGTCGACAGCCATATCACTGTCCAAACTAAGGCAATAGGGTAGTGCAGTAATATTTGTAAGGTACAGATAACAGCACTAACTAGGAAAGTAATGTGAACTACAGGAATATACTAGTTGTTAATTGACATCTTTCTCTCCCCCCACCATATCTCTAACAATACACTAAATACCCACCTCAACTGGTACGTGAAAACTCCACTGTTATGTTGGGACATATGTCCTATTGGTTGATTATTTAAATCTGTTTATATGCATGTGCTATGTTGAAATACTCCAACATCGGTGGTATGATGCCATCAATGTACCTGCATTCTGTTGTTATTACCACTGTAGTCCCATATATGCATGTGTTCCATTTGCTATACAACTGTTCTATATCTGGTGTCTGGGTTAATGGGAATATCTATGTATGCTGTCATACCTAATCCTGGCATGTGTTGACTATTACTAACCCACATATGTTGATACACCATAAACACCATAGCACATATGGGAATGCGGGTCTCTGCGGACCCACCTGTCCCACCTCAGCTGGATGTGGAACCAGGCACCAGCATGTCTGGGGCCAAACCCAGGACCTCCTTATCCATTGGTCCTGCACCACCTTCGGATGTAACCAGCTCAGGGGATGGGGCTTGCCACCCTGGGAGCGGGCGAGGACAGGAACCTGCCACCCATCGCCAGGTCCGGGTCATGGTGTGTAGAGAGCTCAATCAGCAGTTAGGAGATCTACAACAGCTTGAGGGCTGCATGTCATGGCTAGAGGGTCAGCCTGGCTCTCCGACTCAGCCCCCAGCACAGCCACCTTCAGGGCTGTGAAGGTGCAGTGGTGAATGCCCATGGGTGGGGATCTCAGTCCCACTGTTTCCACTAGGCGTCTCATGGGCTTCCGATTTCCCAAACCTCCTCCCCATCAAGGTGTTTACCGACCCTGTATGCGCCTTGTTTGCCTTGTCTGTTAACCTACCCAACCTACTTCCCCAAATATACCTACTATCCCTCCCCAACATCCCACTATAACCGGAAAAAAAGGGCAATCTGTGCCAAAAAAAAAAATATCGCCCCATACATAGCTGCCCATTTTGCACACGTGTCCACTGGACACATGTAATCTGGTCTAATTGGCATCACAACATATTATTGTTTTCGTCACCCCTCTCTCAGGGGTTTGAGTGTCCAAATCTACCTACAAATACAGTGTATATGCACAGGTGTTGCTGTAGAAGAAATGGGCAGCTATGGACCTTCCCTACACTCTCCTGCACATCTCTAGCTATTTTCCTCATTGTCTTTTCCTCTTTGTGTCCCGTTTTCACCACTTTTTTATCAACCCTTTTTTCTTTTCTTTAAAAGAAATTAGTGCGAGGGTAAGCAGGAGTAAGCACTTTTAAGCAGCAGTAAACGGGCTTAAGCTTGTTTGCACATGGGGTAAGCAATGCCTACACAGGTTAAGCAATTTAGAAGCTAACAGACTATAAGAAACTGTAACTGGAAGTTAGCAGTGCTTACCTCAGCGCAAACCCATGCAAACTCGCTGACAACTCCTTAAAAGTGCCTTAATCACTCTGTATCCAACGGCCTCTGTTCTGCCCAGCAACAAAATAAACAGCCCTTGCAATGCTCAGACCCAGAACCCTGCACACCATAGACAAAGTGATTTACCACTAAGCCATGTCAGATACACATAACCCTGATGTTTTCACAAACATATCCAGCCCAGTCATTCAAAAGTACAGGAAATGTATTTCAACATGGGTGTGTGTGTGTGAGTGTGTGTGCATATATTAATATCGAAATAGACATAACATATCTATATGCTGTGGTGGTATGGCGGTAGCATTGTTACCTCACAGCAAGAGGTTCTCCCGTTCGATTCTCGGCTGGGCTTGGGAGTGCCTTCTGTGTGGAGTCTGCATGCCTCCCCGCGGTTGGGTAGCGTTCGAAAGACATGCGTGAGTAAATGAGCGTGCCTTTGTTGAAGGTTGGGCATCAAGCTGGCACCTCGGCGTTTCATACAAATCTACTGCCAATCATTAGTGGACCGGAGTTCCGCTGTGGTGACCCCTTACCAGGAAAAGACGAAAGACAAACAAGACATAACATATCTACATATGTATGTATATATAAATATATATATATATATATATATATATATATATATATATATATATATATATACACATATATAAACATATATACATACATATGCATACATCTATAGATATATATATATATATATATATATATATATATATATATATATATATATATATATATATGTCTACATATATATATATATATATATATATATATATATATATATATATATATATATATATATATATATATATATATATATATTTATATATACACACATATATGTGTAAACATAAATAATAGGGAACATAACAAAAACATATATGTCCACATGCACCATTAATGGGGGTGAGGGGGCCCAAACAACATACGTCTTGTACGTATAGATATTCCCCCCCACACGTCTGCCCTGCAATACAGTACCAACTGTTGCAGATCCCATAACCAGGACCTAACACAACATGGGCACAAGATGTTAACAGTACTCCATCCCACCTGTATGATGTCAGGTTGGTATCAGTAACATATCATGCAGTACAGTCTGGCTATCATAGAGAGTGTACAATGTGGAAACAATCAACATTCCTAAGATACATATACACAGACACATATATGCAGATACATATATATATATATATATATATATATATATATATATATATATATGTAACTACACATACACACACAGAGATATGTATAGGAAGATACATATGTAGAAGGTGCACACAATATGGAACAACCACTATGCCTACAGCTGCCACCTTACCAGCCGGACACTGTATGAGCCACCCATACAAATGACAATTGTTGCCTGCAACATATACCCACAGAAGCTGACCAGCCTCCAGGTTTGAATTATGCCACCAACATTAAATGCTTCTTAAAAGATCATAGGGTGTATGTTAACAAAACTAGTTTAAACCAGGTCAAAGTATATAACACCACACACAGGTTTGCATACATGGGCAAGCTTTATTTGTGTACTTTTACAGTTGTATATGCTGTGTCATATAGCTGTTTAGACACTGACATACATTTAAATAGAGTAATGCAACTGTGAAACAGTTATATTAATACAGTAGTCTGGAAATGTTTACATATGTTGCTATCCAGGCCAATCCCTTCAAGTAGTACAATATTAAAGGCAGACTGGGCCACAGGATACCAATCAATCAACAGTAAGTAATGCAGATGTATAGTCCAGAAGTCTCTTTCTACACTAAGTACAAAATCCCTAGGGGGTAAAGACATCAGCTGATAAAATGGGCTGTATCTGTTACACAACAAGGCATAACTGACACCATCACAGTCACACTGACAAACAGAACAGTATGTATGGCAGTAAGCAGTAGGCCTGCATTTATCCAAGCTGAATTGTATGGGAATGTACATCCAGATACCTTAAGGCAGCTTACCCCTGATACCCCCACATGTTGTAACAGCCTAGGCTAGTTATGGTGCACCCCCATAGACTCTATAATACAGGGCCATATACAAAGGTTACATACATTGACTTCTGGAGTGCATAAGGGCACATATGTATTGTGTAGGTGAAGCCCACACATATATGGACCCAATCCCACAATATGTGTGGTGGCCACAACAGCAATGGACTGATGACAGGAATGGCAGCATGATATACTCACAGCCCACTACATAACAACCCCTGACAGCATGTCATATGTACAAAGCTGGTATGTAGATGGAGGACAGAGGCTGGAACACAGGCCCATATGTGAAAAACTGTTGTTATACACTGAGCAAGTCACTGGTGTTACAGGATAGTCTGCAACAAACCTTTAGTCAGGAATATGACGTTAGAAACAGAAATGGATGTAGCCATGTACTGATAGCACACAACATACTCTGCCAGTGATATATCTGACAGAAGACCTGTGTGGTGGACAGAAAAAACATAATAGGCACACCTCTGGCCATCAAGTGGGTAGGCCCACAGTTGAGAGCTATGCAGACAGACTGCATTCCAAGTTAAACTAGTATGTACATACAAACCCTGTAACAATGGTGCTATACAATGCATACAACAACATGACTCACACTCTGTCTTTAGTTCTGGAACCTCCTACAAATATGTAGCTGGCCTGAGTGTGCAGGTTCTCCTGTAAGAGGTATTGCTACCTGCTGCCTGTAACACTGCTGCCCACACAAAGGAAGGATGTCCACCATACAGGAAAGGTAAAGGGACCACGCCCACATGATGTAGGGATTTATAGTAGTTGGTTGCCATGACAGTGGTAATTGGAAGTACTACACAGCGTGTTGCATGCAGGTAGCAAGTGGAGGACACTGATTGGTGTAGAGTCCATCACCTGATCATGTGCATCACCTACAAAATCCATGCTGCAATCTATTTAAAGCAGCTCAATCCAGTTACTGGAGAGAGACCGAGAGAGAGAGAGTGTGTGTGTGTGTGTGTGTGTAAGGCACAAACAAACCAAAAAAAAGGAAACCATCCAGAAGAGACTTCATTCCCAGAATGGGTATGTGAAGTATATATATATATATATATATATATATATATATATATATAGATATATATATATATATATATATATATATATATATATATATATATATATATATATATATATATGTAATTGTAGGACTTGGTCCATAATAATTGGATATATAATGTGGAATGATTTATATGTGCCTTCAGGTGTTGTTGTAATGATGTTCTGATGTTCAGCTGAACAACTGCTAAGGACAATAGAGTCTATCCCTGTGGGTAGTGGGCCATACCCATCAACCGTGCAGAGCAGCACTGACTGACTGATAAGATGTAAGCCATCATAGTGTGCGTTGTGTAATGGGAAGTATGTATATTACTGTGGCCAATAGCTGTTGGTGGAAGTAATGCCAAATGATGGACATGTGGGTTCCAAAGCATACCTCTTGCAGGATACTCAGGTTAACCTGTATTGTAGCATGCAGGAATGCCATAGGTGTGTAATAGGGTTACTTGCAATATGGCTCTACATATACCCCCCCAATGTCAGGCTGTGTCCATATGTGGCACCTGTCTGTATTGTAGCAAGGAGGAACAGTGCAGCTGTACAGGAAGGTGTTGTGAGATTGTGGACCTGATGTCTGAATGTACCTCAAATATAGGTATGCATATGTGTAAATATATATATGGGACCACATTGCCCAGGTCTGTGAAGTATGGAATGGGAATATGGGGAAGTATAGCAGGCATAGTTGTGGAGGTGGTCAGCAATGGTAGACATAGAGGACAGCCTACAGGGGTGGTATGTGACACATATGGAGGGTAAATACTCTGGATGGTGTGTGTGGTCTGTGATATGGATGCCCCATTGCCCCCAATATGGACACAATGGGAACAAGCTTCCCACCCACTGCTACTCACAACAGCAGTCCATGTCCTGAAGGTGCCTGGCCTGGAGGCTGAGCAGGAGGAGCATGTGGGCCCTGTGAATGTGTATTGGGTGCCTCAAGGTTATGTAGCACATCCCACATGTGTCTGTGGAGCCCATTATGTAACAGACCCTGGACCTGACAGTGGACAAGAACATGTCTTTGTGTGTCCCCGGGGGGGAGGGGGGTGGCAACATCCCCTGAGTTTGTTCCACCTGAAGGTATTGCTGGACCAGTACATGAGAAGGACACAGGGTGGGTCACATATGTGATGTGGCCTGGTAACATGGGCAGATGAGTTTGGAGAGGTGGTTCTGTTGGCCAATAGTACATAAACATGCTATTGTGTCACTGTTCATAGGTTCATAGGTTGATACTAGGCTATCGGCCCTAGGGCCTATACAAGCCTAGCCATAACAATTCCCTGGCTATTTCTTCCCACAGTATTTACTTCCCTGGACCCCTGTCAAGCAGAGTGAATGACATGATCCCTGGGGTGAATTTCCTATCTCCCATCCAATCATCAAGGTTCCTTCTGAAGAGGGCCAAAGAGGCGCTCTGCTTGACATGTATAGGCAGTCTATTCCAGAGTCTGGGGAGACTCTGGGTCAGGAACCTATCCCTCCAGCATATTTTGTTCATTGTGATGACAAGGTTTAGATCCCTGGAGCATGTGTCTCTGAGGGATTGGGATTTCTTTAAGTGTAGCATGTCCAACAGCTCTGGGTGTGACATGGCCTTGTATGTTAAGCAGAGATCACCTCTGAGTAGACGATATGCAACAGAGTATAGGCGGAGTTTTTTTAGACGGTCAGCATAGGGCATCTGCTTTAGGCCTGTGATTCTTTAGTAAGGTATTTCTGCGGCCTTTCCAGTTGTTGCAGATGTCTTGAGAGGTACATACCAAATGGTGCATTGTATTCTATAATGGGTCTAATGAGGGATGAGTACAGTTGGACAATGACCTCCTTTTTTCTGTTGGAAAAGCCCTTAGTGATGAAGTGTGCCACATAGAAGGATTTCCTGACTGTTGTTGCAATGTGGTTATCGAAGGAGAGACCACTGTTCACCTGTGTCTCTAAGTCTCTCATCACACTTTCGGTGTTTAGTGTACTGCCCCCTATGTGGTAATTCATGGGTACATGTTTTTTCCCAAAGGGGATAACTATACATTTCTTGGCATTGAGCTTGAGCCCATGGCTCTGGCACCAAGCATCTGTTTCTGTAAGGCCTTTTTGTAGAATATTCACATAATTTGGGGATTCAATAATGGCTCCCAGTTTGCAGTTATCTGTGAACTTTGTTAGCCAGAGTCCCTTAGTGTTGGCCTGAACTTCAGAGAAGTAGACGCCAAACAAGAGTGGTCCCGGAACTGAACCCTGAGGTACTCCACTTGTCACTTGTCTGGAACTGGATTTGGAGTTGACTACTTTTACAATGTGGGTTTTGTCAGTAAGCCAGTTGGCAACACATCAAGTGACGTAGGGATTAATGTCCAGCTTATTAAGTTTATCTATGATTCCAGAGTGAGGGATGGTGTCAAAGACCTTGGTGAGGTCCAGATAGGCTGTGTGGACCACCTTACCCTTGTCCACTGCTCTGGAGACTGATTAGAAGAAGCCAATCAGGTTCAGGAAACAAGATTGGCCCTTCACGAACCCAAACTGCTTGGGGTCCAGTGTTTGAAGGTTGCCAATGTCTTTGTTTACAAGTTCCATGATAATACATTCCATAGCCTTGCAGATCAGGCTCATCAGAATGATGGGGCAGTAGTTCCCGGGATCCAAGGTGGATCCCCCCTTGTGGAGTGGGATAACTGTAGCTGTGTGCCACTCAGTGGGCATGAAGCCTGAGGTGAGGCTATGATTAAGCATGACACTTAGGTGAGGTGCCAGTGCATTTTGTAGTTCATGTAGTACACAGCCTGGGATGTCATCTGGTCCCATGGATGCTGTATTCTTAGCTTTGAAGAGTGCGTTTTTTACCTGTGTGGCCATTATTACCGAAATTTGGCAATCATTCGGTACTGGGATGGGACCTTTAAGGGATGAGAGGGGGGTGAAATTTGCACTGAATTGATCTGCCAGGATATTGGCAATATCCTTGGGATCAGTATATTTAATGCCATTCTGTTGTAGCTCAGATCATATCTGAGCATTGCCATTAAGATTCTTGATATAGCTATAGAATGCCTTCTGGTTGTCTTTGGAATATTTGGCAATTTTATTTTCGTAACTAGCTTTGGAGGATTTTTTGAGGGATCTCAGTTTCTTACTGAGGCTGGTAAGGGAGTTTTTTGCATCCTAGAATTTCTTCCTTTTGTTGTAAAGTTTGTTTATGGCAAGGGACCACCAGATTGGCTTTCTTTTTTTGGAGGAGATAATCTTGGTTCTATCGGGGATGGCACTATTATGCATGAGTGGATGTGCTCGTACGGTACCTTAGTGTAGGATTCAGCAGTCAAACTTTCAGTTCCCGTCTGCATGGGTGTCATGAAGTTTGTCAATTCTGACTTGAGTAGCATGAAGTTGACTGGAAAAGTTTTTTACGTAGGTTTCCTTACTGGAGGTGGGTGGGATGTGGATGTCAATGGTGATTAGCTTATGGTCAGACCTGACCAAAGAGGGAGTGACCATAGGTTTGGAGCATCGATTTCCCATGTTGGTAATGACCAGGTCTAGGATATTGGAGCCCCTGGTTGGACTAAGAATTAGTTGATCCAGGGCATTGGAATTTATGAATTCCAAGAACCGTTGGGCAAAGGTGTTGGTACACAAGCAGTTTTCCCAGTGAATGGCAGGGTAGTTGAAATCACCCAGTATTAGGGTGTTTGGTTGTATCTTAATATTTTCCAGTATGTTTCGAAAGGTGTAGTGAGAATTTTGGGGCATGGTGAGGGATCTGTAGCAAGCTACAGTTTGGATTGCAGTCTTACCTAGTGTTAGTTGCACCTGGAGAATTTCAGATGCATTGTGTTGGGCAATTAGCCTGGTGTTGTGAATATCCTTGGTGAATATGGACACTCCTCCACCTTTAGTGTTTCGGTCCTGGTTTGGTGGCTGAAATGTGTGATAAGAGTTGTAGCCTGGTATTGCAGGGATGCTCTCTGGAACCTTGAACCAGGTCTCAGTTACTGCACAGATATCAATGTTCTCCATTTTTAGAAGTGCCTCGAGAGAGTGCATTTTGAGGTTTAGACTTCTAGCACTGAGTAGCATTACCTTCAGATTTTGCATGCTTGTACCTGCTACAGTGGTGGTTTTGTCCTTTGAACTTTGCCAAAAAGGCACTATGGGGGGACAAGAGCCTTAGCCAGTAACCTGAATCCCAGGGGTGACAGGTGCAGACCATCTCTGGCAATCATGTCGTGCCAGTCAGACAGATACTGGATCCCCTTTGAATGACACCAGAAGCTTAGCTAGTTGTTGAAGTCAATCATTTTGTCCTTATACTGTGGTATCATTCTGGGTGAAGGCAGGATGATACTCAGGGCTAGGGTCATACCTTCCTGGGCCACATGATCTGAGAGCTCTTCCATATCTCTTTTCATGTAGTCCAGGGAGGTATGTCTCAAGTCATTCATTCCAACATGGACAATGACAGAGTCATATCTGTATTTGTTGTGGAATGACATGAGCGCATGCATTATGTGGTGGATCCTGGCACCCAACAGGCAGCTGACTGTAATTTTGGCCTTGTTCAGCCTGGTAAGTGGGACATCAGTGTGCCTGACTATAGAGTCACCTATGACTAAAGTGTTGGGTACGTTGTCTTGCCTTAGGGGCTGTTGTTGGGTGGCACACTGGTGTTGTGAGCTATGTGACACTTTGGTTGTGATTGGTGTTTGTTTGCGTTTCAGCTTCAGTGGTCCTTGTTGCTTGGGCAGGTTACTGTTAAGGGCTTCCACATATGTGGATTTAGTATTGCTAAGTGTGCTTTGGTTGTGATTGGTGTTTGTTTGCGTTTCAGCTTCAGAGGTCCTTGTTGCTTGGGCAGGTTACTGTTAAGGGCCTCGACATATGTGGGTTTAGTATTGCTATGTGTGGCTGCTGGTGGTGTGGGTTTAGAAGGACTATGTGTTGCTTGAGGTGCATTGTGGGTGTTAACCTTCACCTCTTGACTGTCTTGCACAATCTTGGGTGGAGAGAGCTTTGCTTCCAGTTTGGCTATGTAAGTGCATCTCTCGCAGGTTGTGGTGTTGGGTGGTAGGAGGAGAGGGTTGTCTGTGTACATGAGGAAATTGCTGCATTGCCCCAGTATGCCTAGATTCTCCAGGTGGACAGGAGAAATCACTGGAAGTTGACACTTGGACATGTCTGGTTTGGTGTTTTTATTTATTTATTTTTTGTAAAGTACAAGGGCTGTTTTCCCTTATCTTAGCAAGGTACTTTGCAATTACAGGCTGTTTAGTGCCTACAATTAATTTCTCCTTACTATCAAGGAGAGTTGAGTGCTTGTATCAGTTTAAGACTTCCTAGTGCTTTCCAGCAGGTTTTAAAGCAAGTGGTAGTTACAGGTATGCTTAAAGGTAAGATGAAAAAAAATGGTTTATCCTAAAAACTGCAATGTGCACTAGAGGAGTTAGATGTAAAAGTAGGTAACTTAAGTTTTACCTGTCTAAAAAGTTAAGTTTTAGTGGAGAGTCACTATTTTTAAAACAGCAAGCTAGATTGAAAGGTGGTGGTCACTTTTGTATTCTGGTACTATAGAATACAGTAGGATGGCCAATAAATTTAAATAGTTGAAGGAGAGTGATTTCACAAAATGATAATTTTGTGCTTACACAAGCCAGTAAAAACAGAGAGGACATGAGATTTATGGTCAAATTAACATAAGGGGAAGGCAACTAAAAAGACAGTGGTGTTTAAGAACATTACAGTAACCAGGTGGGAGGATGGGGAAAAAAAAGTCTGCCTGACTCACAAGAGACAGAGCTGTGGTCTCTTTTCAAGTTTTAATATTCAGTTAAAAGCAGAATATAAGTAAAACACAAGGTAAATAAAAGAAATCACAGTATTCAAAATAGAAAAAGGCAATAAAGTAGTATAACAAATAAAAAGCAAACTAACCTTTCCCTCACAGCAAAGTGTAGCAGAGTCTGGGTGAGCCTTTCTAGTAAGAGCATATGTCGGTACTAATAGTCTACACAATCCTGGAACATGTCCAACAGTATGCATAGATAACCCCAATAACACAGAATGTCAGATGCGTAGCAACCACATAGCAAGCATACCACAGGTATATATGGAACCATAGTGGCCCTGACAATGGCATGCAGGTGAATAGTCTGTAACAGACCAGCAATTATAGTGTCCACACAGGGAACATGGCTACAAACACATTGCACAAGGTGTGGTACAATATCTGTCCCACTGGTAGGTATGCTGTAGCCATACTTATTGAGTTGTGTGTACAGTTTGTTGTTGCTGATATGGTGGGAGGTGACAGTGACGTGTATTAAGAGCTGTGGTGACCTTGCTGCTTGACTTGCTCACACCTGTGTCCATCTTTATGTCTTTCAGCCAAGATGTCCCATGGAAGGCAGCCGGCATACTCAGCAGCTGAAAATGACATTCTGGTGAACCACATCATACAGCACTACCCTGTTTTGTTTGGCCGGGCCACTCATGATTAGCAGAAGCAGACCACCCTGTGGAATGACCAAGTCCACAGGGTCAATAATGTCAGACTGCACAACCGCAGTTATGAGCAAGTCTGGCATCATTGTTCTGACCTGCGTCGCAATGCCCGTCGGCATGCTGCTACATTCCAGGGGGATCAACTCACCATGGGGGGGCCATGCCATCCATCCCCCCCAACACATGTGGAGGAGCTCCTAGCCAGGCTCATGGCACCTGCTGTCTGCATAGCCACCAACCGGCAGACACCTTTGTGGAGGTGGGTGCTACCCACATACTGACCAAGGAGCGTGCAGGTAAGGCCACAGGGCACATCAATAGACCACTGCTGCGTATACATCCACATCTGTACAGGTAGATCATGCATATCTGACATGTCATAGATATAGTTTGTTGTTGCATAGTAATGATAAACATATCTGCATATGTGGTAGTATTGTGGACATGTACTGTTGATGTATTGTAATGCTTCACTCACCCTGTAGCAATGCCACAGGTGTGGCCACTGACTTTGCATCTCTCACCCTTTTATGTAAGTCCCTCTGGTATACCACCAAGGCAGCAAACTGTAGCTGGTGAGTATGGTTTATGTAGATGCTTGCCAATACACCGGGCATGTAATGGCTATGGTATATTCCATGCACACATCTAACACACCTACCCATAATGTATGCTGTACATGTGCACATATTGTTGCTGTAAAATGCACAGCCCCACAGTGGTGACCATGATGGAGTAATGGAAGGGTATGTCAGACACCTGCAAGATAACTAATATTCTGTCATTGCGGAATGTGTCCACAGGGAGTAACATAATGGTGGGAAACATGGCCTACAATAGGGACATGTTTGGAACAACACCCATATACAGTGTAACACCAGTGTGTATACCTGTAGGACTATGGCAACTGTTGCAGAGTTACACAATGGCATAAGGTATTATTGTGGTCCACATTATTAGCTGGGACTAGGCTATAACGTGTGGTGTTTAGTGTCTGGGACACTGCAAAGTGACACATGCATAGGTCTTACTTGCCAAGCATCTGCAAAAAAGCTGAAGATGGGGGTGTCAGCATGACACACCAGTGCACTGCAGCAGGGATCCTAAGGATGCTAAGAATTGCTGTATCTGCACATAGTCAGGTTCATGAACGGTGGCAGACATAATCCTACCCCCACAGCAATAGTGACAGCAGTGTGTGAACACCAAGGGATGTGCACATGAGTAAACTTTGCAATCATGCAGAATAGGGGGACATGTGTAGGGCAAACTGAACATACACTGGCAAATGCAGATGGCCCATGCTAGTATACCCCTGCCAGGAATAGTGACTGCTGTAGTACACATAACAATAGTTGCAACAAACCGTCATGATAAGGGTGTGCATACATATGCCCACATGGAGTGTATGCATCGTGGTCAGCATCCACACACCTAACACATTCCGTAGACACCGCATGTGAAAGTGCAGGACATATGTCACATATCGTGTACTGTTAAGATATGCGGTGATGTGGTCCCATGGCAGATCAAGGATGGGTGCTTCATATCAATAAGGGTGTGTACATCTCCCATAGCCATGGTATACTCTGATGTTTGTCAGTGTAATAGTATTGGATTGGTCATACATGGTCCGCTGATGTTGAGAGCTGTAAATCAGACATCAGGCATTCACAAATGACATCTGTCCACATATCATCCCAGGTATGTGTTGCTGAAAAACATAGGGGCTGTGAGCATTAAAGCTGACATAACTGACACAGTACTACACATTCAGCAATGGGTTGTACACCTGTGAGGTGTGGTGTACAGTCCAATGCAGGGTACAGAACAGGTGCACAGCAATTATGTGTACATGGGTGCAGTGGTATCCAGGGGAAGGGGGCATCAGCTAGTGACACAGCACATGCATCACACACATGTATACTGTTGCTAGCATGGATTGAATATAGCTGCACTGCATGCTGTTGTGTACCACATGTTATGCATGTTGACAGATGGGTAATAGGAGGACTGTCTGTACTATCATTGTACAACCTCACCTGTGTGTGTGTGCATCCTGGTGGGTAGTTTGTCTGTAGGGTCACTCTGGTGAAGTGGAGGGAGGTTGATGTATGTATGATGCATGTGTGCATGTATGTGTGTTTGTGTGGGTGGCCATGTATGCACATGTGTGATTGTGGGGTTGTTCATACAGCAGTACCTCCCTTTGGGATTGTGCAGTACATGGACATGGACTGCCACATTACACACCAGGAATACTTGTCATGTATGTAATCACAGGACAGCTGATAGTATAATAGGGTCTGTAGCATGGAACAGGCATTGAGAGGGAAGGTAGACCCTATTTATACCCATAATATCGCATTCAGCAGAGAGGTGACCAACAACCCACGTATACAGCACTACAGATGCATTGGAGAAGTACTAGTCAATGCCAGGGAGTGTATTCATATATTACAGTTGTCACATGATAGGCTGATTGAGCAGCATACCTGGCATGTACTGAGCAATACATACACATGATACTCCAGTGTGTGATATTATGGAGTGAACATAGTAGCCCACACATATAGGGGCCATGCTCATGATGTCTGGACATACACAGGGTGAACACTGAATGACAGCAGTGAGGCCATCTAAAACCAATACACACAGGTCAGGCAGGTAATGTAGTAACATGTCTTGTGTTGTGATCACTTGTCTAGGCATTTAGAGGACTGATATGTTAATGAGTGGTATCAATGTGTGTATGTTACCAAGTGTGATGCAGGCTGGAGAACACATGGAAATATATGTGGGACTGTCTGTAAAGTCACAGATGGGTAGGTGGTGTGTGTGTGTGTGTGTGTGTGTGTGTGTGTGTGTGTGTGTGTGTGTGTGTGTGTGTGTGTGTGTGTGTGTGTGTGTGTGTGTGTGTGTGTGTGTACTGTTATGCAATGCTGTACAGGTTTTAAAGTGTGTTTATTGTTTTCCCCCACAGGTGGCGAGGTGGATCAGGGTCCCTCCTGCATGCAATCTAATGTTGGTGTCTATACAGACACCAAAGATGATGATAGTACTGTTGAGGCACAGGTGGAGTTGTCAGGGCCTGAAACAGCACCAACATTTGACATGCCCCTTTTAGCCACACCAACCCTGCACACAGTTTCAGTGCGTATACATACCCCATCACCAGTGGCCATAGCGGAGGGACAGCTGGCATTTGGTGGCAGTGCACAGGAAAGTGTGGTAACCATGCCTACTGTGTCTGGTTGCAGCAGGCATAGCCAGATGATGTCTGGCAGGGCACCACATAGGCAGATGTCCCAGGGTGTTCGTGGTAGGCCGCTGGTCATCATGCCTCTGGCAGACACGACACAGCTGGTACCAGCAGGCACATGTTTCAGGCTGTCATGGCAGTGCAGGTACATATAGAACATTACACCAGACAGGGCCTGAGGCTGCAGAGGACTGCTCTCACATCTGCAAGTGACAATGCCCGTGAAATGGTTGGTGCCATCCATCCATCCATTAACTGAGTTCATGTATAGACGGTCTGGTGAGATGATGGCCCTCATCGACTGTGGTCTGTCCGTGCTTGAATGTGTGGTGGGAGTGCAGCAATGGCCACTTGGATGTAGGCCAGCAACGCTGACAGCTGGCAGTCAACGTGGATGTGCTAGGACATCAAGAGGCTCCTGTAGTGGCAGTACCAGCCCTGGCACTGTGGGGGAATGTGTTGTCCACACCATACCACAGCAGGTCATGAACACATGGTCCTGGCCAGTCCCAGGAGGGGCCTGGTTCCAGCGGACATCTGTCATCATCAGGTGAGAGTAGCACATAGAGGCCTGTACTTGGACGTGCCCATGAAATCCCTGGCAGACACAGTCCATGTGTCCATGGCCAAAGGCAGTGAACTGCACACCATGCCATGTATGGTCTGCAGCTGTCCATAAACACCTGTGTAGAGCAGCCACATGGCAGAACTGTGTGCATGCATACCCACATAGTATACAAACACACCTAGGGCAACCACATACCTACACACACCACATCACCATGCCCAGTTCCCCTCAGTACACCCCTCACCCATACACATGGTGTCAAATGTATGGCCCACCCTCGGCCTCTGGCAAACCAACAACACACCCTGTGCATATAATGATAACTGTGCCACATCCCTGTCATCCATACCATCGATGCAGAGGCAAGCTAATATGGCTATGATGCACACAGTGACTGTACTACAGTGTAACACAGTACTGCAGTGTAACATGTTGTAAGGAGTAAAGTGTAATGCATATATGTCAGGTAGTGTAGCCATCCAGCAATGATGCATTATAGCTGTTATTAACACTGGTTGATTGTGGTCTCTATAATGTTATCCATTTGTGTTGTAGGTATACATGTGTCAGTATGAGGATGGTCTGCAGTCATATTCCACAAAAGGGTATGGCACTGTGGTGACACCATGGCTGTGACATATCTGGGGTACAGTTGAACACATGTCACAGGTTTGTATAATAGTTATTGCCTGTGCCATATGGACAGGTGACCCACTGGGGTGTGTATAATATGGAACATGATGTAGACCCATCCACATACAGGTGTACTCTTATTTGGCAACACCTGGACTAGACCCCCTACCTAGGTATGTAGTGATACTGAAGTGCGTGGCTTCCAATGCACACACCACACAGCGTTTAGGGTGAGGTGTGTTCCAGGTTACATGCAGAACATCCCCAGACATGTACAGTATGCTAATGGGGGATGTCACAGGTGCATATGGACAATACATAGTGTGACATACCTTCATATACACATTAACAGACACATAACAGGCAGACACACATCCGGGAGACCTGGGCCTATCGCTGCTAACTAACTTGACTGTGTGTCCAATGTGTTACAGGTAGACTGCACACAGCACATGCATAACTGGCCTGGATTGTGGTGTCAGTTACCTATATGGTTGACGGTGACAGTGGTAACCATAACGTGGTACATGGGACATGTACCGTGTGTACCTTGGTGTAATGACAGTGTACAAAGCACCCATATCCCCCAGTGGATATTGTACTCTCTGAAACCCATGATGACACCCTGACATACCCACCATCACACATTGGCCACGACTGTGATACAACCCATTGTAGAGCCCAACACTGGTACTACAGGGATAGGCATCTAATGCACATGCCACATGCATAATAGGGTGTTGCTTTGTCATGTCTCGCCTATGGGCAGCAACAACACTATCTGTACTACTGTGTGGCAATGGGTATTGTAATAGGTGTATGTGGCCTTGAAATGCTGTACCTTACAGATACACGGACATACACACACTTGCCAGAAGACAATGGGTATCCCATGCCTAGCAACCCATTTGTACAACCCTGTTGTGCTGGCACTACAAAGCTCATGTAGTCGGTATGGAGACAAGCTTAACAGGGTACATGTAATGTCCCATACAGCAGCAGCCACAACTGGCTATGGCAATGGGTGTTGTGGTGGTTGCGAAGGCCCTCATGGAATTCCCATATACAGGTGCGCTAACACACAGACACTGCTATACTCAGTCATGCACACATACACATGTGTCAGTACTGGGGTGCATCGCTGCAGGTGGTCATAGCTGTGTACCTAGCTATTGTCCAAGGAGAGATGGGCTGTGTAGGGGTTGTGTTTAAAGTGGTATAATGCCACATGCCATTTGGCAGCAGGCAATTTATCAACAGACACTATGGTGGTGACCCTCAGGGTTAGCAGACATGCATCAGCCATTCCTCCAGTTGCCTCTTGCACATGGCCACTGAGGTGATCAAGTTGACATGCATGCAACATGCATTACAACACATGGTTAGTGTCTGTGATGGAGACCTGTACCCAAACATGTTCTGTTGACTGTGGTAGTGTAGGGGAGGTACCCATGGCATGTGGTGCATACAAGGTGTTCTCTCCAATATGTGCCAGTTCTTTCACAGTTGGGCAGACATGTCAGTGTCAATCAAGCTTAGGATGCCTGTACATATCCTAGCTGGATACCTGCCATCTACACATCTGTACAGGGACTGACAGTCATCAGCTTGGCAAGTAGCTATGCAGTAGGATGAATGTGTTGACAGATAGACATTTGACAACAATATGTATGCCATAACTACATGTCATGAGCCCTTGCTATCATGTGCTGTAGAGACGGTAGTCTACAGTTACATTCCACATGTCAGATCATTACACAGTAGGGGTTATATACTGTGACACAGCTCACACACCAGGGATACAACAGGGAGGCCTCAGAGTCCAGCTATGCTTGCAGGTGTGCCTGTTGTCAGTACTACATTTAGCACTCTACTCTTGCTTGGGTAAGCACTGTCAACAGTAGTACTGCCATGATACACTACATGCCAGTGTGACAGCACATACCCTGGGCTACTACCTCTGTACATAGCACATTCACACAGATAACAGTGCTGCATAGGTCTCATATATGTCTGTGTCCCACACATGACACTCACACATTTTGCTACTGTAATGACATCACATAGGTGCATGTATTATACATGGCATTACATACACTTATTACAGGTGTCATTACCCTGCTATGTTATCAGACTGGGTGGTCTAAACTGGTTACCAGGGCTAAGCCATGCTGAGCAGGTATCAACATTGCTCCAATAAAATAGCTAAGCTGATTTGCACACTGGTAAGCGAAGCCTACACTGTGTAAGCAACTGTATGTTTACCCATAGCTTAGCACCACTTAGCTTTGTGCAAACCCACGTAAATGTACTTAAAGCTGCTCAAAACTGCCTTAAGCACTCTGTATCTGACAGCCCTTGTTCTGCCCAGCAACTAAATGAACAGACCTTGCAGGTCTTGGACCCAGGACCCTGTACACTAACATCACAACACTTAACTACTATGCCATGACCACTGTGAAGACTGCTATTGTTTTTCCAATATATCTGTCAATACACATATTGATTAGCATTGAACAATTGCCTTTACTTCCACAATTGTGTAGTACTTGTTATTAATATGACTGTTGTATCACATATGTTGTTTTCTCATAATGTACACATAGCGGATACATACGGTAAGATACATCTGAGAGAGTATACACAACCGTGAGGTTTACACATGACAGGAGTATGGATATATACATATAATAGGTTGATATATGTCTACATGTACATACACATGTATATTCATACATATGTCTGTATACACACCTGTATAGTGCAACATATATATGGCCATGTGTACATCTCTTTGTATGTATATATATATATATATATATATATATATATATATATATATATATATGTGTGTGTGTGTGTGTGTGTGTGTATGCACATCCTATGTGTACAGATATGCCTATTTATGCAGATATATATGTAAATATCTATATGTGCATACATATCTATTCTGATATACCTATTACTGTCACTATATATGTAGATATCCACAAGTATATGTGCATATGTATCTCTATCTGTATATGTGCAGACATATACAGCTGTGTATATGTATATATCTGAGTGTTTATACCTGTATATATATATATATATATATATATATATATATATATATATATATATATATATATGTGTGTGTGTGTGTGTGTGTGTGTGTGTGTGTGTGTGTGTGTGTGTGTGTGTGTGTACATATACATATCCATCTATGTATGTCGATATGTATATGTGTATATATCTTTATAGATATATGGATAGGTATGTATACATATATGTTCACCATATGTCTTGAAAATGGAGTGGAGCCCTACCTCAGCCTCAATAGTCCCAACCTCTTAGTGCAAGTGGATGTCAGGTATGTATTGCAGGTATATATGTAGACTATTGCTACTGTGATAGGTGCTGTCTTCACAGACATGTATGGGAGGTCACATCTGCTTTTAACATGTGCACCACTGGCCACTGACAGACATCCTAAAGACATCATAATACAGTACCACTGCTAGCACAGTAATGATCCTGTGGACTACAGCAGAGATATGGCCAATAAATGTGGACAGTCTGTCACACTCTAGTTAGTCCAGAGGTATACACAGAACCCCTTAGTGCAAGACACGTGGACCAAGCCTGACAGTGTGGATATTAACAGCCATGTAGATGGGTATTACACGTAAATACTGGTATACATTTGCTCCCATAGGTTATGCATTCACGCACCCCTGTCTGTTCTGACACATACTAACCGCTGTTACAGAGGTGCCATGGTCACATACTGTCCATTAGTTAGTGACATACATCTGTACAGCATCTGACTGCTTTGTCTGACATACATGACTGTTATGATGGCCTGGCAGCAGTACATCTGGCAAGTATCTGGACATAACATCACACTGGGTAGGTACACTAAGCTGCTAGGCATATAACAAATCACTGTGCAGGCTACAGGCAGACTGCCACAACACAGGCCTACATTTCTTATGGGGGAATACACATGTACCTACATATATAGCAGGCTCTACAGGCATGTCACAGCACAGAGTAACAGACACCTGTGTGAAAGTGCATAACCACAACCAATGTGAACACAGCCACAGCCACATATGGCAGCTAGCATAATATTACTGTAAATAGACTATCTGATCAACACCATCCTCATATGTGCCACTCACACACTAATCCTACATTTACTGGGCTACTCACAGTGTGGTCTGATGCCTGTCTGTGGTATGGGACATATGTGTGTTTGGCCCTACAAGCATGTAAACCAATAGGGTAACATACAGTGGAGCAGCATGTGCCATCAGATAGAACATGACCAAGAAAAATGACATCTACCACAGTCTGTACACAGGACAAAGTACATATTCACAATGCATACACTGTCAACAATCACCATGAGTACACAGATCTCAGTACTGTACACACAACCACAGAATGTCCAGGTTATGTCCTCAAATATAGCCCCTACTATTCATAATGTGTAGCAGTCTGATATCTCCCTGGCTTATCAGATATGATGTCAATAAATTATGGTGTACAGAACATATGCACCTCTTATTGCATGACATATGTATGAAGGTTGACAAAGTTGTGGCTGGAGGCACAAACACAGGACCAATATTGACATGTTGCTGTGATAACCTCATACATTTACTGTTGTAACAGGGTTAGTTGTGACATATGTCCTATGAGGGATATGAAGTCAGTAACTCTCATGTCTATCACTATGTACTGACTGAAATCCTCACACTATGCTTCTGCAGTTCACAGATAGGTGCTCTGTGAGTAACACAAGAAATAAAAGGCAACACACACTGTCCAGTCTGCAGATGACCCTACAGATGGTGGTTTCCTCAGAAACATAGCACTGTCATGACAGGTATTAAAACATGTAGACCAGCCATATCCACACACTACCTGTTAAACCAACATTACACCAAATGCAGAATAGCAAAGCAACACTTACATTCTGTAGTCATGGCAGGTACACCCCCCTCCTGTGTGTTGGCCTGTTTCCATAGTGTATGTTGTTAGAGGTAAATCCCCAATCCATCTGTAATGCTGTTTGCCAAACAACAGATCTAGCTCCTGCTCACAGTGAATTAAAAGGCCCAATACCAACATGATATTCCTTGATATTGGAGTCTGTTTCTATGCAATTGGTTATGGGAATGTTACCGCAGCTGTTCCACATGCAATCAGCTGGAGGAGGGCTGCAATTCATGCAGAGGCCATCAGCTGATTATGCTCATCACTTACAAATCACATGCTGCTGCCTAAGCAAAGCAGGTGTAAGTCTCCACATCCACCAGAGAGGGAGTGAGAGAGGCAGACAGAGGCAAAGATAAGTCAGGGAGGGGGTGGGAGAGTAAAACCTAAGCATGTTTGCGTCATACACCAACCAGTACAGGGTATCAAACCCCTGACTATGTATTGCTATCACATGTCTATGTAATTACTGAATGTGCCACATAGCTTACATGTTGAGGAGTTTTCCAAACGTATATGTGATAGTGAGTGAGATCTGCAACAGTGATATGTTAGCGATATGGTAGGTGTAGTACACATGCCTGTCTGCATGAACAGGTGTCAGCGTCAACACAGCCACACTCTCTCAGGGACCCACACACATTGACACACTTGGCAGGGTCAGGAATACACATCCTCACTAGTTAGTTTGCCACACTACAGTACTGTGTAGGTATCACATGCACCCCAGGGGTTATCCGGAGGTTATATGGGCAAAGGGTATGTGGAGGTGTCTGACATCAGACAGCATGCTTCAGTATGCCAATGGGGGTTGTAGTGAGTGTGAATGCAGTCAAAAGCATCATACACAACACACACAGACACAGGGTGCCAGTACTGACATGCATGGGTGCATTGCTTCATGGGTGTGTAGTGGTTGACTGTGCCAGAAGGCTATACAAGGCTAGGTGATGGGTATACCTTGGCATCAGGCCACATGACAATGGTCTGCAGTGTGGGTCAGGGGTGAAGTGTCTGGATTGGCCCACACAGGTGGGTATTGCATTCACCATCCAGTCACCTGGGTAACCATTGTGTGTGGCCATTACTTGCCATGTATGTGTTCTTTAGTCCATGACATGGACGATGTCTGGGATGTGCATATGTCCCACAAGCATGTACAGTGACATGTGAAACTGTACCTGGGGTGCTGGCCCATGTTGTGTACACAGATTGTTATCATCAGATGTGCCAGTCCTGGCCTCATGTGATGGGAACTGGTAATGGACAGCAGGTTGACCCTGCATCTACACTGATAGCATGATACAGGTATTCCCTGGTGTCAGTGGCATCTGTCCATTCAGGGCATTTGTTTAAGGCATGGTATGTCCTTTGTGGGTCACATTTGATGACACCACAGGTGTTGCAGGTGTCCAGTGGGGAACATAGTGTAGGCGCACTGTCTGCATGTACTGATGGACAGGGTGCCATGCCCTCTGTAGTCCATTGCAATCACACCATGGTTACTGTCTGTGGACAAAATGCAGGGTACTACTAACATAGCGGTTTTTGCCTAGGCAAGTGTGTTTGTGCATGAGACATGGGTTGAGAGTCTTCTCTGGGTAATACAAGGGTTGCTAACTTTGTTCACCAGGCCTTGGTGTCACATGTAGGGGTATGGATTGTAACCCCAACCACCCAGCTATTTCACATTCATTATCCTTGTAAGGTGGACATTTGGCATATAATAGGGCCACCATATAAGAAATTTGCAAAAACCACTCCACAATGAGTCCAGTTGCTACACACTCACAACCACCACCACACAGGATATGAATGACAAACACATACCTGTCATCTCTGGGATTAGAGCTCCTACCTAACTAGTTTTTTACACTAAAGCACTATGCAGTTATAGGATGCACCATGGAGATTACAGGAGTACTCTTTCTCCAAAGGTGTATTTCACAGTGAATGACATCAGCAGCCTTGCCAAAGTAGGGCATTTGATCTGTAGTGAGTGTGACTAGCCTAAAATGTATTGCTCCCTACACAGACATAGAAACACAAATACACACACACACACACACACACACACACACACACACACACACACACACACACACACACACACACAGTTGTCATGTTTGGGATTTGAAGTCCTACCTAACTAGTTTATCACACAATAGCATCACACAGCTATAGGATGCACCATGACGATTACTGGGCTACACTTTTCCCAAAGGTGTATTTCACAGTGAATGACATCAGCAGGCTTGCCAAAGTAGGACATTTGAATTGTAGTGAGTGTGACTAGTTAATAAGCATTGTTCCCTCCACAGTCAGAGACACACACAGTTGCCACATCTGGGTTTAGAACTCCTACTTAACTAGTTTATCACACTACAGCAGTGCACATTTATAGGACTCACCACAGAGATTACTGGGTTACACATTTCCCAAAGGTGTATTTCGCAGTGAATGACATCAGCAGCCTTGCTAAAGTAGGGCATTTGAATTGTAGTGAGCATGACTAGCCTAAAAAGCATTGCTCCCTACACAGATAGAGACAAACACACACAAACAAACACACACACACACACACACACACACACACACACACACACACACACACACACATATAGACACACACACACACACACACACACACACACACACACACACACACACACACACACAGTTGCCATATCTGGGATTAGAATTTCTACCTAACTAGTTTATCACATGACAGCATTACACGGTTTTAGGATGCACCACAGAGATTATTGGGCTACTCCATTCCCAAAAGTGTATTTCAAAATGGATGACATCAGCAGGCTTGTCATAGTAGGGCTATGGGGAGGGCAGTTTGTGTGCATGGGCCATAACCCATTCATCTAGAGGTTGAAACACCACATGCAGGCACATGCAGGGTTATATTCCACAGGTACATGTATACAGCTGCTAGATGACGACTGCCTTGTACAGTCATATTGCACAGCTAGCACTTGCACCACATAGTCTTTAATGCTGATGGACACCAGTGGCTAATTTCTACAGTGAGTGACATTTACACATCTTGTGGTTGTAGCCATTTGGCTGTGTGCTGGGTGGGACAGGTGACATGACTGATGGCTCTTTGTCACAGTTACTCTCTTCCACACATCTATGTATGTCTACTTTTGGCTTATTATAGTATGTTGTCCTTGGATATATGTCTGTATTCCTATCCAATGTGTGTGCATGGCATGACTGTTGCATACTGAGGAGTGTATACACTAACATCTGCAACTGTCAGATATGCATGGTCCACTGTTGTTTGCAGACATGGGCTTCATTTGTTTAAGTGTGTGAGCATGCCCAGTATGACCTTTCAGTATGTTGTAGTATGTCATTGCCTTCATTTCTCTAAGTGTGTAAGCCAGGGAAGTAAATATTGTGTGAAGAAATATCCAGGGAATTGTTATGGCTAGGCTTGTATAGGCCCTAGGGCTGATAGCCTAGTACCAACCTATGATCCTTTGAACCCAGTATGCCCTTCTCTATTGAATGTGTGGATCCATTCCAGGTAGTTTGTACTCCAGTGCAGACCATTGTGTTGTACACCTACAGGTAGCAAACTGTTTATGCAGGTTATCCGTAGATCATTTGGCAATATGGGGACAAACTGTGCAAGGGATAGTGTGTACTGTAGGTGATTGTGTCTGTCCTGCTTCTGCTACATGGTACTGGTGTTAGCAGATATATTCAGACATGTGTACTGTTATACACAGTGATGTTTTATGTTCTCAAGTACTGTCAGGTGGGCATTCTTGCTCACAGTGATGTCCTGGGGAACAAGGGTGAATGCAGATGTGTCTGGTATTGTGAGCAGATGCCTACATATTCATGGTAAGTTATGCCATTCTGGAGGGGGAGCTGGATACACTTGCTGTTGGGTCTGTGTATCCGGTTCAGCACCTTGGTAGAGTGCTTGCAGGGGATCCCATATTTGTACATCTATCAACATGACAGTATGGCCTTATCTTGCTGTGGCAATACCTCACAGCTGTGCAGATTCACACAGGTTACCCAGAGGCAGGGGCCGTGAGTCAGGACATTACCCCTATTGTGGTGTATGGGCAGGTTTGTAGCCACCCATTTATGTGTTTGCAGCCAGGATAGTGTGTGCACACAGCTGTGTGTCAGACCGTGCACATTCCATGCTGCCCATGCTCCCACCCCCCCTCTATTATTATATCCTCTTCCATACATTATGCATGCATTCTCTGATACTTTCCCTAAGGTTATCACCTCATCACAGATGTATTTTGGTGTTGTTCCACAGTTCATGCAGTGAGACATGGTGGACATGTTACTGTGGTTTGTCCACATGGCCTTGCATATGGCTTATGTGGAGTGTGTTATGTTGTTATTTGGGTGTCCATGACATAACATGCATTGGCAGTATGTGTGAGACACAGGCCTTTGGCAGAGGTCTGTAAGCCTTTTGGTGGTGATGTGGGCCAGCTGTGGTAGGCCATTGCATTCTGTTAGTCCTACAGTCCCAGACCACCATACAGTATATTCCCCTGGGGTGACAGGGTTGGTGTGCTAGGTGTTCATGCCAATACTTTCTATCAGTATTGATCAGGTGGTGTGGATGCTGGTAGGGTGATACTTACAGCTAGGAACACACCTGCATGGGACACCTGCACTGCATGCTGCATTCTTTTGCTATTTCCATAAACAGGTGGGGATCATATTGTACCCAATCCCAAAAGCAGGGATAGAACCAGAGAGGTACATGTGAGTGGTGTTTGGGTGAGCTGGGTGCATGTGTGCTTTGGACACTACTTGCATCTGATGCACAGATATGCATGGGGCATTCCAGTTATGCTGGCATGTGCAGGTACATCAGCTGTTTCTCAATACATCAGTCCTACCACCTTTGTGATCTGCAAATGTTTGGGCAGATGACACCGGTATACCCTACTACAGGCCCAGATAATGAGATGCATACCTGTATGTACAATTCCAAGAGTGTGTCCATTTCACAGCTACACATTATATACTGCATGTCTGGGGTACTTTCCCCTGTGCACTGCTTGTATATCTAGCCCAACAGCCATGCCATGTCAATCTTTCAGATGGTGACACATATTATCACCATACATTTACAATGGCTTACTGTTAGCATGTGTTATACTAGAGGGAATTGCCTTTGGCACTGCAGTTGTGAGGACTTGGCCCTGTCATCAGCAGTACTGGGCAATGGCCGCCAGGTCATACCTCAACATGCATACATACTGACCACTCTCACACAATATGAAACACACACCAACCTAACACACACATACCTGCATATTGTACAAATGCTACAATTTATCCTGCTACCTTGTCCGCCTCTGGGCATCCATGCTCTACTGGTATTATACCCACACATACATGTTACTACATTTCTACGTAGGATTGGGGGTACACACCTGACTGTTACTACATGTCTACATAGGATATGGGGGGGGCATACCTGACTGTTTCTCCATTGCTACCCAGGATTGGGGGGGCACACCTGACTGTTACTACATTTCTATATAGGATTGGGGGCACACCTGACTGTTACAACATGTGGACATCAGATTTGGGGGGCACACCAGACCGGTACTACATTTCTATATAGGATTGGGAGGGCACACCAGACTGTTACTATATGTCTAAGTAGGGTTGGGGGACACACCTGACTGTTTCTACATTTCTACATAGGATTGGGGGAGGGGGGCACACCTGACTGTCACTATGTTTCTACACAGGATTAGGGGGGTCACACCTGACTATTTCTACATTTCTACACAGGATGGGGGCACACCTGACCATTACTACATTCCTACACAGGATTGGGGGGGCACACCTGAGTATTTCTACACAGGATTGGGGGGGGCACACCTGTTTCTACATTTCTATATAGGATTGGGGGGGGCACACCCGACACTTGTACACATTTGCTATGTCTGTACTGGTATGTCAAGTACTCCATTTCATTCTGTATTCTAACCTACCACACTGACTAGAGGCATAGCAGTGTACTACAGGTCTTAGGTTTGATTGACCTACATATCAGTTTCTGACTTCCTACCCTTCAGAACTAACATCCCACTGCCTGACCTGATGTAGTCTGTCTGTGTAGGCCGGGGGGGGAGACTACCCACAGGCATCATTCAGAGACTTTTGCACAGTCTTTGTTTGTGTTTGCCTGCACCTGTCCTGCTGGCTGAGACTGTTGTTGGGTATGTGAACCTCCCTGACTGATGTGGGTGTGTCATATGGACACACATGTGGCCCAGCACATTTCCTCCAGTGGGTTTTGTCACCATGTGTAGTAATGGCTACTGTGGTGACACCAGTATTTGTTACAGATCTCATGCTGCCACTATAGGTGTCTACTATCTGCTGGCATCCCATTCAGCTACCCGATTCCCTTGCATGCTCACATCCATAGCATAGATACAAGTAACAACACATACTACTCCAATCAGCAGTTGGTAAGGAGAGTGACTTATCTTGTGGGTGTGCCAGTATTGAGGATGGTGCTGGAGGCTGCCTATGTCGGATGCACATAGTACACTCTCTATACATGGTTGATCACAGGTAGTGTCATGTTTGGCATCCCTTTTACTGTATGTGTGAGTCAGAGAGAGGTGTCATTCCCTGGGTCCCTACTGTATCAGTGTATGTGTTATGCCTTGCCTCTTTGCCAAGGTCAAGGCATAATGGGCACACCTACATCTGATGACTGGGGCAGGCTCAGGTTGTTGTTCCTCCTCTGAGTCACTCTGTGCCTGTGCAGGCCTTGGCATTGGTGGGGGGCTGTGTGGCCCTGCCCCATGCTGTTCCTGCTGCAGCTGTTTCCGCAGGATCATATTATGTAGCATAGCACATACCATAACAATTTGGGTACATGTAGCTGGTAAATACTGCAAGGCTCCACTGGATGTGTCCAGGCACCAGAACTGTGACTTGAGCATCCCAAACGCATGCTCTATTATGATTCTGGTCTGTGCATGTGTCTCATTATGGCGTTCTTGTTCGGATGTGTGTGCATTTCTGATGGGTGTCATCAGCCATAGCTCCAGTGCGTAACCAGCATCCCCCAGTAGGTGACCGTAAGGATGTCCTCATTGGCAAATCTATGGTACAGCTGTGTCAAATACCAGGTGTGGGAATCGTGATAGCTTCCAGGGCAGCCAGCACACGCATTCATTATAATGCCCTGGGCATTGCACATAACCTGGCAGTTGATGGAGGGGAAGCTCTTGCGGTTGATGTAGACCCTACCCTGCTCACCAGGTGGTGCTTTGATGCATATGTGTGTGCAGTCTATAGCACCCACCACCTCTGGGTATTATGCTATTTGGTGGAAGAGACGTATATTGTTGGCCAACACCTCATGGGTGTTGAGGAAATATACATGCTCACTGGCATGTCCTGACATGGCATCCAGGAACTGGTGGAATACTCTGGATGCTGATGCCTGTGAGATCCCCATGATATCCCCAGTTGGGCTTTTGGAGGTACCTGTGGCTAGTATTTCCAGGCCTACACATACCTTGTTATCCACTGGGATGGGTTCCCCTCTGTTAGTTTTGTGTGTCAGGCATGGCCATCACAGCTTAACAATTTGCTGTAGGAGGTCCCTGTCCACCCTATAACACTCCCCTATCTCCAGCTCATGTAGCCCCTGGTAGGTTACCCTGGGTCTGTACACCCTTCTCCATCTCCTCACTGTGGGTTGGTCGACAGCATTCTCATCCTCACCACCCTCAACCTCTTCCACATGTTGATGACTGATAGCTGCTGCAGCCTCTATCATTCTGTTGTTTTTGTTTGTTAAAAGTTCCCCACTTGTATACACCGGTGATGTAGAGTATGTGGGAAAAAAAAGAGGGAAAGGTGTTTGCATAGTTTATAGTAGTGTTTTGTGCTGGGCTGGTCTGCTGCCTGTGTAACTGGCTGATTCTGATACATTTCCCCTGCCAGCTATGCTAGTTCTCCCTGATTACCTTCCTACTGCTGTTTTCCCTTCCCATTGCTCTCCTGTTTAAGTCTGGGGGCGCTGCGCGCAAACACAGTGCTCAAATGTGCACAGAGCTGCTATTTCCTGTTTTCATTTTTTTTTTCCATTAAAACCTAGTGCGTGGCACGCACGCCCACTTAGGCAATGTAAAGAGTGCTAGGCAGCCTCAGACACACACCCTTGCTTAGCTCTGCTAAGCTAAGGGCAAACCCGAGTCACAGGGCTCCAATCCACTTACAGTATGCCTGACACACACCCCTATGATGTCAACTATCTCCTAGGCTTGCACCAAGCTATTCCTGCTGACTAGCATGCAGGGGAAATCTGGGATTCAGTATCATTCCCCTCATTTGCATAGGATTGCCTGCTGATGCATAGTTACATGTCCCACACTGAGTCTCCCCCCTTAGCAACCACTATTCACTAGCCATGTTGTCTTCTGCCTGCCATTGAGTATAACGGCAAAATAGCGATTTTGGTTAGAATGCTTATTTTAGGTTTTTTTCCTTATTTTTCCGCCCAATCCCATTTGTGTGCCACTGCCCTTCGCTTAAACAGCCGAGATCGGCTAAAAAAAAATAAAAGTTAATTTTTTTTTTCAACTGCTTTCCATGCCAATGGCCTTATATTTGGCCATTGGCATGCTTACTACATAATATCCAGTCTTTAATTGGAGCTGTCATGGCTCCGTTTTGTAGTTTGCAGAAATGTACTCTGTTACTGGTGGAGTACATTTCTGCAGATTACACTAGTCCTAAACAGCCAGATTCCAGCTTCCTGGATCGCAAATTCACCTCATTTGCATGGATTTCTCCTGCAAATGGGGTAATTTGCATACAGGGGCTGAGTCCAAGCAGGACTAGTGCAGGAGCACTCAAGCACATCCCTACAGCTTATTCCTGGATCGCACGGCAGACATATTGCCTGCTGGAGCTCCTGCACTAGTCTTGCACACTGTGCAGGGTTTGCTGAATCTGGGTGAATGTGTTTACTGTGACATAAAATTCAGTTTAAGACCTAGAACCTAAAGAATACTGCCACTATAAAAACAGTTTGTGCTGAACAGTATGCCATTTATACTTCTTTCATAATCTCTATGATTTCAGAGATACGAACATTTTGAAATGTGAGGACATTATTTGATTCTATAAAAATGCTTAGGCTCTGCCCATTGGAAGTTACAGTGCAAGGTTCCTGAGCTCTATTGGAGTGAATGAGTTAAGAGGTAGAATATCTCCTTCACCCTGCCACTATGGAGAAGCTACACTGTATCGAGATCTTGGCAGTATTTACTGACCCTTGCAGTCCTTGTTTAGACGTGACAATAAAACCGTTGACCTCACTAGCATGACCACCACCTCAAATATGAACTCACTAGTGCCACACAGTGGGATCAGTTTGGTATAGTGGTTCAGATTATCAAAACAGTGCTGTGGACTGAGTCACTACATTCTTGTTATCACAGGTTGCAACACTCTGAAGTAACCTCTCTGATATGAGGACAGGTTGGTAATCACAAGAGAAATGATTTACCATGAGAATATGTGCTTGGATTCCTGTAAGGAATTCACAAAATACAATGGATGTTTCACATAGTCAACATAGCATTTATTCATTTACATAATTTTCTTTTCTCAGAACAGAGCAAAATCTAAGACAATTAATTGTTAGCTAGTAGTATTTCTGCTAGAACATCCTAATATCTTATGATGGGTTTAAGTTAGACCTCAGTCTCTTCAATCATGAAACACTAAGCCAAAAATAATCAAGGAAAAAGTCCAAACCACAGGCAAAATAATCACGGTAGTATTAAAATTTTAATGAAAAGTCTATTTGAAGAAGTTTCTTCTAACTGATCATTAAAGACGGCACCAGCTCAGAATACAGACAAAATCTATTAATATGGCGCAAATTAGACATTTCTGTAAGAATGGGGACCTATAGACAAGTGCCAGTACTATAATATATAAGGTTCTAGAAGACTGCATTACTGAATCACAAGAAAACAATATCTGAAACAAAACTTGAGTTTTTGTGTTTTCCATAAATGTTTGCAATACCGAACAATCTAAATGGCATTCTTTATAGATGTTCTGGCTGCAGTTCTTCAGTCATGACAGCCCAGTTCTAATATGGATTTTGTATTTTGCTAGGTGTCTTGTCAAGCACAGGAATCAGTTATATTTGGCCACTCTATTCTGTACCTAGATTAAGATGGTATAACCAGTCAGAACCAGATGTATTTGTAAAATGCTATTCTTACTTTTCTTTTCCTCTCGTGCTCACCCCTACAGCATATACGCCATGCATGGAGTATATACAACAGCACCGCAATCGTCAGAGTATTTCCTTCTCATTAACGCATGTTTCATTATTACACTGGCAGATTCCTTATCCCTGTTTATTAGGCACAGTTTGCCTACAATGTGACTGAAAGGCTGGCTCACTCTGGCTGTTTACTGTTCTCACAATCTGTGGCATCAGTGGTCCTTGTCAGTACCCATCAAAAAATTCATGAAATATTATATTTTTTCAAGTTTGACTGGTTCAGAGTGATTACTCTTTTAACTAGAAAGTGTCCTATAATTCACAAGGATACACATGAAAGCATACTTCTCTTAATGATTAAGAGCTGGGAATGAACCTCACCTAGTTTCTAGGTTATTCATGCATCTGCTTCCTGTTCATCAGCCATAACCAGGCTTGCTTCATAATGACAGCCTGCTTTACAGGTATTACATCCTTTTATCAAGTAGAGGAAGGAGTATAATTCTGACGTTATAAAATCATGTGCTTAAAATCCACTGCACAATCGCTTTCTTCTGCCCCTGCCCCAAAATTCCCTCACTCCTCTAAACCTCTGCAGTCAGCCCATGCTTTCTGTCACCCTATCATATGAAGTCCTGCTCTTTCTCACCCAGCCACTCTTACCCATCAGCTGATGCTAATCTCCATGCTTTGGCTTCTCTATGGTCAATACTACCTACCTAATGGTAGCAGACTGGCCACCCTTTCTTCTGCTTGAGTGTGCTCTTGCTCAACTCTTGGAGATCTTCCCTGTTGCTTCCAAACAACTGAGCTGTCTTGTGTGGTGACTTCATGGCTGTCTGCAACAGTTGGGTAATAGATATAAAAGAGCTCTGAATAAGCAATTTACAATCAAACTAATGTGGGCAAAGAATATGGCTCATTCAGTTGAAAGGGGTAGTGTATTTTTTTAGTGAGTGTATCTTCCAAATGCATTACTAAACCTAATGTGCATATGAGTTACTTAGATCTGTGGAGATCTAAGTTATAAGCACAATGCTGACCTAATACAATACCATCCAATATAAGAAATGCAGTCTGGAGTCTGAAAGCTGACTATGGATATGAAACAATACCACAGCTGAGAAACTATGATGGGAAAATGCAACAAGTTATCCATGTTTTACACTGCTAACTGGGTGTCTTGTAAATTAACAGGTTCTTGTTCATTTGAATAGGTATGACTATGGCACCACATTTGAAAATTAAATATGAACACCCTGATGTGTTTTTTTCAAGCATACTGGCTAAGAAACAAAATGGCAAATGTCAGCAAAGAGGAGACTGATGCCTTGCCCTGCCCTGTCCTATGTTCAAGCCCCAACCAGAAGCTGAAGATTGTGTAGAAACATAAAAAGCAGCATGCCTTGCTCTGCACTCATCATCAATCTGAAGGATGTTTACAATTTATTCTCTTTGGATGCTAACTTCTTTTAAACAGGATAGAGAACGGGACAGCATTTCCAAAATTCACTTTATATGAGGTATAATAATCAGAAAAGAAATGAAAATCTGTGCATTATTGTGGACAATAAGACAACACTCCAACAGTTATTTAGTTACGACAGAATGGATCCTTTCTGTCCAAATCATTTCAAATTAAAGCAGTTTATGCCTAGTAATATAATCAGCTGATGATTAAGTCCTACTGTGAAGAGGACAAAACACTTACCCCCGGATTCTCAAAAGCTTGCACAGCATGCATGATTAGTGTTAGATGAAATTTTGCCAATATGGCGGCCGAGCGATTCACGTATGTGCACGTTTGATGTGAGCGAGCACTGTAGCACTAGTGCTACATGTCCCCAGCCACCGTATGCAAATCACCCCATTTTCAGATGAAAACCATGCAAATGAGATAAACTTGCCATCCAGGAAGCAGGAATCAGGGCATGCAGGACTAGCATAATATGCAGAAATGTACTCGGTTAGTAACTGAGTATGGCACTGCAAACTGCAAAACAGAGATATGACCGCTTTAAATAAAGGCTGCATAGCATTGAGGAAGCATCCCAATGGCCAAGTAGAAGGCCATTTGCATTGCAAACAATGCCAAATGTACAGAATACAACTTTTGTGATATGTCTGCCAATCACATCCGTTGAAGCATAGGGCAGTTGTGCGCAAATGGGACCTGTGGGGAAATAAGAAAATAAACCTAAAAACAACAGTCTAACTAAAATCAGTATTCCGCCATGCAAGTCAATGGCAGGCAAAAGACAACCCGGCCAGTGAGTAGTGGTTGCTAAGGAGGGAGGCACAGTGTGACACATGTAACTATGCATTAGTAGGCAATTCTATGCAAATGAGGGGAAGGATAGTGAATCCCGGTTTTCTCCAGCATGTGAGGCAGGTCCGAACAGTGTATGAGTATGGATAGCTGAGTGCAAGACTAGGAGGTAGGTGACATCATGTGTGGGAGTGTCAGGCATACTGTCAGTGGACTGGAGCCTTGTGGCTTGGGGTTGCATCCAGCTTAGCACAGCAAAGCCAGGAGGTGTGTCTAAACCTGCCCAGCATGTACGACACAGTGTAAGCGGGTGTGCGCACCGCACAAAGGGATCTACAGGAAGATAAAGGAAGTGAACCCAAGAAATAGTAGCAGTGTGCACATTGCAGTACACCGATTGTGCGGCGCACCCCCGGGATGAATCAGAAGGGCAATGGGATGGGAAATAAGCAGTAGGAAGTTAATCAAGGGGTACTAGGTTCGCTGCCAGGTGAAACAGATCAGAATCAGCCAATTACACAGGCAGCAGACCAGTCCAGCCCAGAACACCACTATAAACTAAGCAAACACTTACCCCTCTGGTTTTTCCCACACCCTACACCACCAGTGTAAACAAGCAAGGAACTTTTAACACTCACAACAGCAAAATGTTAGGGGCTGCAATAGCTATCATACAACTTGTGGAAGAGACTGAGGGTGGCGAGGATGGAAATGCTGCTGACCAACCCACAGTGAGGAGATGGAGAAGAGTGTACAGACCCCAGGTCACCTACCAAGGGCTACATGAACTGGAGATAGTGGAGCGCTATAGGGTGAACAGGGACCTCCTACAGCAGATTGTTGAGCTGTGACAGCCACGCCTGACACATAGAATTAACAGAGGGGAACCAATCCCAGTGGAAACAAAGGTATGTGTAGGCCTAAGAGTACTAGCTACAAGTACCTTCCAAAGGCCAACTGGGGATATGATGGGGATCTCACAGGCATCAGCATCCAGAGTACTCCACCAGTTCCTGGATGCCATGGCAACACATGTCAGTGAGCACATATATTTCCCCCTCACCCGTGAGGCATTGGCCAGCACTATATGTCTCTTCCACCAAATAGCAGAAAATCCTGAGGTAGTGGGTGCAATAGACTGCATGCACATATGCATCAAAGCATCACCTGGTGAGCAGAGTAGGGTTTACATCAACCACAAGGGCTTTCCCTCAATCAACTGCCAGATTATGTGCAATGCCCAGGGCATAATACTGAACGTGTGTGCTGGCTGCCCTGGTAGGTATCACGATTCCCCCATCTGTCATCTGATGCAGCTGTACCAGAAATTTGCCAGAGAGGACATCCCACATGGTCACCTAGTAGGGGATGCTGGATACGCACTGGAGCCGTGACTGAAGACACCCATCAGAAACACACACACACCCGAACAAGAACTCCATAATGAGGCACATGCACAAACAAGAATCATAATAGAGCGTGTGTTCGGGATGCTCAAGTCACAGTTCTGGTGCTTGGACACATCCGGTGGAGCCTTGCAGTACTCATCAACTACATGTACCCAAATCGTCCTTGTATGTGCCATGTTACACAATATGATCCTGCAGAAACAGCTGCAGCAGGAGCAGCAAGGGGCAGGGCACTTGGTGACTTGGAGGAAGAACAACCTGGGCTTGGCCCAGTAGGCAGAAGGAGGCATCCCAGTATGCTCTGGCCCTGGCAAAAAGGCAACACATAGCACATACACTGACATGGGAGGGACCCAGGAAATGAAATAGCACCTCTCTCTGACTCTCACATACAGTAAAAGGGATGCCAAACATTACACTACCTGTGACTAACCATGCGTAGGCAGTGTACTATGTGCAACCGACATAGGCAGCCCTGCAGCACCACCCGCAATACTGGGACACTGACAGGATAAGTGAGTCACACATGCCTGTCAGGAGGGGGGGGTCACATACCCAACAACAGTCACAACCAGCAGGACAGGTGTAGACAAACACAAACAAATGCCGTACTATGGCCTCTGAATGAGGGGTATGGCTGACCCCCACCCAGGCCTACACAGACAGACCACAGCAGGCCACATAGTGGGATTTGAGTTGTGACAGCCAGGAAGTCTGAAACCAATGTGTATGCAATCACAAAATAGAAACAGAAGTACACCGGTATGGCATAGCCAGCATGATGGGTAAGACCACTGACAGAATCGGACTACAGGACATACCAGTACAGTCCTAGCAAATGTGTACAACTGTCAGGTGTGCCCCCCCACCTCACATAGAAATACAGTAACAGTCAGGTGCGCCCCCCCACTCCTGTGTAGAAACATAGAAATAGTCAGGTGTACCCCCCGCTATGCAGACATGTTGCAACAGTCAATGCTAAATGATCAGTGGATACCCTGCAGACACAGCATGCTACCTGTCAGTGTACAACACAAAGGTCAGCTATGCAGTACAAACCACCGGACATGCTCCACACATGCATAACAGATGGTCTTAATAGGCATGCTCACACACTTGAGTAATGAAGGCAATGTCAGTCATCAACATACTGAAAGGTCATACTGGACATGCTCACACACTTAAACACATGAAGGCCATGTATGCAAACACCAGTGGACCAGACATATCCAGCGGTTGCAATAGTTACTGCAGACACATGTCAGTATGCACCACTCATGCCTTGCACACACAGTGGATGGGAATACAGACATATATGTAAGGACAACACACCATAATACGCCAAAGGTAGATGGATATAGATGTGTGGAAGAGAGTGACTGTGACAAGGAGCCATCCAAGCCAGACCCACTGAGCACACAGCCAAACAGCCCCAAACACATCAGTTGCAGATGTCACACACTGCAGTTACTAGCGACCAGTACCTGTCAGCACCACAGACTATGTGGTCCATTTGCCAGCTGTTCAACATGGTTGTACAAGGACATAGTCAGCTAGTTGCCCTAGACACACACCTGTGACATATGACCCCATGTGTGGCCACCTGTGGCATGTCACTCATACATGAATGGTGTATGGGCCATGCACACACTGGCCACCCCATAGCGGTATCCTGACAAGCCTGCTGAGGTTATCCAATGTGTAATACACCTTTGGGAAAGTTGCAGGCCAGTAATCTCTGTGCCATGTCCCATAACTGCATACTGCTGTAGTGTGATAGACTAGTTAGGTAGGAGGTCTAACCCCAGCCATGACAACTGTGTGCGTGAGTGTGTGTTATTGTTCGTGTGTGTGTCAATCTCTCACTGACTGTGTAGTGAGCAATGCTTTTAGGTAGCTCACACCCCGTACATTTCACATACCCATCTTTGGCAAGGCTGCTGATGTCACCCACCTAGAAATACTCTCCTGGGAGAGCTGTAGCCCAATAATCTCCATAGCGCATGCTGTAACTGCGTACTGCTGTAGTGTGATAATGTAGTTAAGTAGGAGGTCGAAGCCCAGATGTGGCAACTGTGTGTGTGTGTGAGTCTGTGTGTGCATGTCTGTCTGTCACTGACTGTGTAGAGAGCAATGCTTTTTAGGCCACTCATACCCCTTACAAGTGGAATACCCTCCTTTGGCAAGGCTGCTGATGTCACACAACTTGAAATACACCTCTGGGACGATCGTAGCCAAGTAATCTCCGTAGCATGTCTCGTAACATTGTATGGCCATACTGTGGTAAGGAGTTAGTTGGGAGTTTTAGCCCCTGACCTGCCGACTGTGTGTATATACATGCATGTCTGACTGTGTAGAGAGCAATGCTTTTAGGTAACTCACACCCCGTACATTTCACCTACCCACCTTTGACAAGGCTGCTGATGTCACCCATCTAGAAATACTCCCCTGGGAGAGCTGTAGCCCAGTAATCTCCATAGCGCATGCTGTAACTGTGTACTGCTGTAGTGTGATAATGCAGTTAGGTAGGAAGTTGAACCCCAGATATGGCAATTGTGCATGTGTGGGTCTGTCTGTCACTGACTGTGAAGACAGCAATGCTTTTTAGGACACTCACACCCCTTACAAGTGGAATACCTGCCTTTGGCAAGGCTTCTGATGTCACACAACTTGAAATACACCTCTGTGACAATCGTAGCTGAGTAGTCTCCTTAGCACATCCCATAATATAGTACGGCCATAGTGTAAAAAAGGAGTTAGTTGGGATGTCTAGCTCCTGACCCGCCAACTGTGTGTGTATGCGTGCATGTCCGACTGTGTAGAGAGCAATGCTTCTAGATAACTCACATCCCGTACATTTCACATATCCACCTTTGGCAAGGCTGCTGATGTCACCCACTTAGAAATACTCCCCTGGGAGAGCTGTACCCAAGTAATCTCCATAGGGCATGCTGTGTAACTGCTGTAATGTGATAATATAGTGAGGTAGGAGGTTGAACCCCAGATGTGGCGTCTGTGTGTGCATGTCTGTCACTGACTGTGTAGAGAGCAATGCTTTGTAGGCCACTCACACCCCTTACAAGTGGAACAGCCTCCTTTGTCAAGGCTGCTGATGTCACGCAACTTGAAATACACCTCTGGGATGATCGTCGCTGAATAATCTCTGTAGCATGTCCCGTAACATCATATGGCCACAGTGTAAGTAAGGAGTTAGTTGGGAGTTCTAGCCCCTGACCTGCCAACTGAGTGTGTATGTGTGCATGTCTGACTGTGTAGAGAGCAATGCTTTTAGGTAACTCACACCTCGTACATTTCACATACCCATCTTTGGCAAGGCTGCTGATGTCACCCACCAAGAAATACTCCCCCGGGAGAGCTGTAGCCCAGTTATCTCTGTAGTGCATGCTGTAACTGCGTACTGCTGTAGTCTGATGATGTAGTTAGGTAGGAGGTTAAACCCCAGATGTGGCAACTGTGTGTGTGTAAGTCTCTGTGTGCATATCTGTCTGCCACTGACTGTGTACAGAGCAATGCTTTTTAGGTCACTCACACCCACTAACAAGTGGAATACCCTTTTTGGCAAGGCTGCTGATGTCATGCAACTTGAAATACACCTCTGGGATGATCGTAGCTGAGTAATCTCTGTAGCATGTCCCATAACATCGTATGACCATAGTGGGAATAAGGAATTAGTTGGGAGTTCTAGCCCCTGACCTGCCAACTGTGTGTGCATGTCTGACTGGGTAGAAACCAATGCTTTTAGGTAACTCACACCTCGTACATTTCACATACCCACCATTGGCAAGGCTACTGATGTCACCCACCTAGAAATACTCCCCTGGGAGAGCTGTAGCCCAGTAATCTCCATAGCGCATGCTGTAATTGCATACTGCTGTAGTGTGATAATGTAGTTAGGTAGGAGGTCAAACCCCAGATGGGGCAACTGTGTATGTGTGTGCGTGTCTGTCTGTCACTGACTGTGTAAAGAGTGATGCATTTTAGGATACTCACACCCCTTACAAGTCGAATACCCTCCTTTGGCAAGGCAGCTGATGTCACCCACCTAGAAATACTTACCTGGGAGAACTGTAGCCCAGTAATCTCCATACTGTAACTGCATACTATTGTAGTGTGAATTAGACACGTGTTTAGGTTCCATCCCCACACATGACAGTTCCGGATGTATTGCGTGTGTCACTGTCTGTGTAGGGAGCAATGCATTTTAGGCTAGTCTCTTGCAGTAATTTCAAAGCCCTATTTTAGCAATCCTGCTGATGTCAGTCAGTGTGAAATACACTTATGGGGAAGGACTACCCCAGTAATACCTGTGGCGCTTACTATAACTGCCTAGTGCTGTTGTGTCATACACAAGTTATGTAGGGGTTCTACTCCCAGACATAGCAGGTAAGTGTGTTTGTATCCTGTGTACAGGTGGTTGTGACTGTGTGGCCAATGTAGAGTGGGATTTGCATTTTTCTATATGGTGGCCATACTATATATCACAATGCCCACTGTACAGGGATAACACATGTGATATGGTTGAAAGGCCAGGGTGCAGAGCCATACCCAGACATGTGACATCAAGGCCAGGCAATCACAGTTAACAACCCCAGTATTACTCAGAGCACACTCTCACCCCATGTGTCAAACACACACATGTCTAGGTAACAGCCAATATGTGAGTAGTACACTGCACGTTGGCCACCGATAGTAACTATGGAGTGACAGCGGTGAGCCACAGAGGGCAAGACACCCAGTCCATCTGTCCACTATGCACATACATGCAGACAGTGCACCTCCACCATGTTCTCCAATGGACAACTGCACCACCTGTGGTGCCATCACATGTGACCCACAATGGACATACCATGCCTGAAAACATGCCCATATGGACAGATGCCACTGACACCAAAGAATGCTGATAACATGCACACCATTTAGGTGCGCGGTAAAGCTGCTGTCCATTACCAGCCCCCATCACAGGTGGGCAGGACTGGCACATCTGATGATAATCTGTGTTCATAACATGGGCCAGACACCCCAGGTACAGTTCCACATGCCACTGTACATGAATGTGGGAGGTGTGCACATCCCAGATGCAGTCCATGTCATGGACGAAGGAGCACAGACATGGCAAGCAATGCACAGCAATGCCCACACACAGTAGTCACCCAGGTGACCGGATGGAGGATACTATACCCACCTGTGTGTGCAAACGCAGACACTACATCCCTGAGCCACAATGTAGACCATAGTCATGTGGCCTGATGCCAAGGTACACCCATTGCCTAGACGTGGACAGCCATCTGGCGCAGTGGAACACCACACACCTGTGCAGACATGCATACATGCATGTCAGTAGTGGCACCCTGTGTGTTTGTGTGTGAGTTCCATGCTGCAGATGTTCACATCCACACTCCCTACAACCCCCATGGGCATACTGCAGCATGCTGTCTGATGTCAGACACCTTCCCATACCCTTCACCCATACAGCCCCCGTATGACCTGTGTGCTGCAAGGGATACCTGCACAGTGATGTGATGTGACAATCCCACAACCAATGAGTTGCACACCAGGCCTTGTCACATGTGTCAATGTGTGTGTGTGTCCTTGTGAGAGTGCAACTGTGTTGATACTGTCACCTGTTCATGCCGACCAGCACATGTATGTCACCTACCATACAGCTACTGTATCCCTGTTGCAGATGTCACTCCCCATCACATACATGTTCTGAGTGCTCCACAACAGGTAACCCATGTGATGCATCCAATAATTGCAGCAGACTGTGCTAGCACTACATAGTTATCAGGGGTTTGATACCCTGTGCTGCTAGGTGTGTGACACAACCATGCCTCAGTTCTACCCTCCCACCCTTCCCTGACACGTATTAGCCTCTGACTGCGTCCCCCATCCCCTCTCAGTTGGACGTGGAGACTTACACCTGCCTTGCTTAGGCAGCAGCATGTGTAATGTAGGTAACGCTCATGATCAGCTGATGGCCTCTGCATGAATTGCAGCCCTCCCCTCGCTGATTGCATGTGAAACAGCTGTGGTGACATCCCCATCGCCAGTTGCATGGAAACACACTCCAATACCCAGGAACATCATGGTAGTGTTTGCCCTTGTCTCTCACTGTGAGCAGGAACTAGACACCCACCAGATCAAAATGTGCAGCAGGCCAGTATATGTAGGGAAGTCTGTGAGTGGCACATGTGAGGATGGTGTCAAACACATAGTCCATATACTGTCATACCATGCCAGCTAACCATATGTGGCTGTGGCTGTGTTCACAGTGGTTGTGGATATTCACTGTCACACAGGTGTATCCTACTCTGTGCTGTGACATGCCTATGGAGCCTTCTGTATATGCAGGTACATGTGCATTCCCCCTTGGGAGGTATAGGCCAGTGTTGAGCCAGTCTGCCTGCAGCCTGCACAGTACATCATGACATGCCTAGCAGCTGAGTGTAGCGAGTGAGTGAAATGCACAGATACTAGCCAGATGTCCCACTGCCAGGTCTCCCCTAACAGTCATGTATGTCAGACAGAGCAGTGGGATGCAGTGCAGATGTATGTCAATACCTATTGTGTAGTATGTGGCCATGGCACCCCTGTACCTGTGGTCATACCATTACAGGCTAGGCAGGGGTGTGTGAATGCATGACCTATGGTGGACATTATATACCTGTCATCATGTGTTACAGCCATCTACATGGCCATCCACATCCATATTGTGAGGCATGGTACACATGTGTAGCACTAAGGGCATATGTGTATACCTCTGGAATGTACAGACTGTGTCAGACCCCCACATATACTGGCCAATATCTCAGCTTCAGTCCACAGTGGCATTACATGCTAGCAGCAGTACTGTACACTGATGTCCTTTGGATGTTGTTCAGTAACCAATGGCACACATGTTATGAGCAGATTTGACCTGCTACACACACCATGTCTGTAAAGACAATCCCAATGACAGTAGCAATAGCCTACTAGTATACCTGCTAGAGATACCTGACATCACCTGCAACTATGACATTGGGAATATACGGGCTGAGTTGCCTACACTTCATGTCCAGGAACTATATACATTTACATATCCAGACAGCCAGATATATGAATACACATGTGTACTACACCTATTTAACACTGTCATAGCAACCACCCACCATTGATCCCCACATCATGTGTGCATGGCCCCATTACATCTCCTGTGTGATGGGCATCCATCCCGTGTGTGGCCAGCAGTGCTACTAACAGCATGTAGCAATACCCCATACAGGAGAAGGGGCACAATCAGGGCAGCCACATATTCATCAGAAGATCAGGATATACAGACAGACTGCGAGTGGAGTTGTGTTATGCATTGTACAGTGCTGGTGTTACAGGGTGTGGGTGTATATACTAGTTTGCCATGGAATGCAGTCCGTCTGCATAGCACACAACTGTGGGCCTACCCTCATGCCAGCCGGAGCTGTGCCTATCACGTCTTGTCTGTCCACCACACAGGTCTTGTGTCAGATAATACACTGGCAGTGTGTGTGTTGCATGTTACTGGTACATAGCTACATCCATGGCCATCCACACCAGCAATTCCCTGACTAAGGGTATGTTATGGACTCTCCTGTAACACCTGCACCTTGCGTAGTGTATGGCAATATTTGTCCACATATTTGCCTGCATTCCAGCCTCTTTCCATCACCTACATACCAAGCTGTGCACATATGTCATGTTGGTGGTTGATCCATAGTGGGCTGGTAGTATAACACACTGCCATGTCTGCCATCAGTCCACTGCCATTGTAACTCCCACACACATGGTGGGGCTGGGACCATATATGTGTGGGCACCACCTACACAATACATGTGTGCCCTCATGCAATGTAGAGCCCACTGTATACAACAGTGGTATATGGCCCTGTATAATTGAGTCCAGGAGGTGAGCACCTGAAAAGAACTAAGCTGCTACAAAATGTGGGGTTATCAGGGCTGAGCTGCCTTAAGGTATCTGGAAGTACAGTACCACCTACTTCACCTATATACACATTACTGTCATGGATCTGGGTACTGCAGGACTACTGCCCCACCATACAAACTGTTCTGTGTGTTGGTGTTCATGTGATGGTGTCAGTTATGCCAAGTTATGTAGCAATTACAACCCATGTGGTCATAAGACATCCATACCACCTACTGTGTCCATACATTGTGTAGATAGAGGCTGCTGAACTACACACCTGGAGTACATACTGTCGATTGTTAGGTATCTTGTGGCCCAGTGTGTCTTTCCTATTGTACAATGTGTATGGCTTGGCCTGGATAGCAACAGCTGTGAGCCTTTCCAACCTACTGTATGAGTGTAACTGGTCCACTTTAGTATCACTCCATTGATATAGTTGTCAGTGTCTGAACAGTTATATGGCATGGCATGTAGAACTGTAATAGTACACGATGACAGGTTACCATGTCAGCATATCTGTGGGTGTTGTTTCGCCTATGACCTCTCTGTGGGTGTATGTTACAGGCAATGATTGTCATTTGTATGGGTGACACATACATGTCCAGTCATTCAGGGATCAACTGTAGGCATAGTGGCTGTTCCATATTGTGTGCACCTACTGCTTATGTTTCGTACTGTACATATAACTGCATGTGTATGTGTAGTCACGTATATGTACATATATATATATATATATATATATATATATATATATATATATATATCAAATCATGTATATGTATACCTGTATCTGCATATCTGTTTCTGTGTATCTGAAGCCTGGTAATGTTGACGGCATCTACATAATACATTCCCCATGGGAGCCAGAACGTACCGCATGATATATTACCAATAACAGCCTGACATCATAGAGGTGGGCTGTAGAACAGGTAACATTGTGTGCCCATGTTTCCACTGGCCCTGGTTATGGGTTCACCAACACTTGGTAGTGTATTGCTGGGCAGACGTGTTTGGCTGGGGGGATACCTATTCATATGACCCATATAGTGTGTGGTGCCTCTCAACCCCATTAACATAACATGTAGCCTGTTACACTCCAGTCCCTAACAGCTACATGTGCCTTGTAGTACCAGCACAACAGTGTTGCACCAATGGGTTGGTAGGCGTGGGAATCCCATTGAGGTCTGCCACTTGTGTGGATATGTGCATGTGTGCATATCTGTAGGGTACACTGGTCTGAGTCCACATACTCCTATTACAATACACATTGCCACACAGTAGTACGGATAATGTTGTTGTCGCCCATAGGTGTGGCAATGCAATGCAACACCCTACTATGCCTGTGGTGTATGCATCACATGCATATCCCTGTGGTACCACTGTTGTGATAGGCAATGGGTTGTTTTTGCATCATGGCCACTGTGTGTTAGTGGGTATGTCAGAGTATCTAGATGGGTTCTAGTGTGTACAATACCCAATGGAGTATATGGGTGATGTGGACACTGTCTTTACACCATGGTACACCTGGTATATGGCCCATGTACCACTCTCAGGTGGCCAATGTCACCATCACCTATACAGGTAACAGAAAACAGGATATGGCCAGTTACACATGTGCTGTGTGCAGCCTACCTGTAACACATTGGACACATGGACTAGTTAGTTATCAACTATACAACCAGGTCTCTAAGATGTGTGTCTACCTGTTATATGTTGATCAATGTGTATATGATGGTATGACACACTATGTATTCACCATATACAAACATTACATCCCCATTATTATATTGTACGTGTTTGTGGATGGTCTGCATGTAGCAAGTGACTTGGTACACACCTCACCCTACATATGGTATCATGTGTGCAATGACAGCCACACAGTACAGTAGCACTACATACCTGGGTTGGGGTCTAGACACAGTGTCGCCAAGTCAGGATGTGTGTATGTTGATGGGTTGACATTAGGGTGCAGATCATACCTGTACCAGCAGGCCACTGGTCATGTTTGCACGGCCAATAGCTGTTATACATACCTGTGGCATGTGTGCAACTGTACACCACATATGTCATGGCCATGGTGTCACCACACTGACATAACCCTGTGGAATATGACTGCGGACCATCCTCCTGCTGACAAATGTATGCCTACAGCACAAATGGATGACAGTATGGGGATATCAATTGGATTTACCAACAGCTGGGATGCATCCTAGCTGCATGGCAACACTACCTGACATGTATGCAGTACATATTGCCCCTGACTACATTCTACACTGCAATATATTGTGGCACTCTAGCACAGTCACCGTGTGGATCAGAACCATGTTAGCCTGTTCCGGCATCAATGTTAGGGATGGCAGGGATGTGGCACAGTTATCATCATATGCACAGGGTATGTGACTGTCATCCTAGATGCATGGCTACACAACCTGATGTATATGCAGTACACATTACCCCTGGCTATGTTATAAACTATGGTACATTGCAGCACCCCATTACAGTCACCATGTGCATCAAAACCATGTTAGTCTGTCCCTGCATCGATGTTATGGATGACAGGGATGTGGCACAGGTATCATCATATGCAAAGAGTGTGTTGTAGGTATGCCAGAGGCCGAGGGTGGTCCAAACATGTGTCACCATGTGTGGGTGAGGGGTGTGGTTCCTTGATTGGGGCATGGTGATGTGGTGTGTGCCGGTATGGGGATGCCCTAGGTTCGGTTGTATAGTGTGCGGGTATGCATGCACACAGTTCCATCATGTGGCTGCCTCACACGGGTAACGTTAGACAGCTGCAGACCATACCTGGCAGTGTGTGCAGTTCAGTGCCTCCGGCCATGGACATGCCAATTGTGCCTGCCAGGGGTTCCATGGGCAAGTGCAGGTACAGACCTTGAGGCGTCACTCTCCCTAATGATGACATATGTCCGCTGGAACCATGTCCCGCCTGGGCCTGGCCAGGGCCACGTGCATGTGGCCTGCTGTGTTGTGGTGTGGACAGCAGCCCCTGTGGTGTGCTGGGGCTTGTACTGCCACTATGGGAGTGGCTGTGCATCCTGGCATGTCCATGTTAACTGCCAGCTGCTGGTGTCTCTGACCTACGTCCACGCGGATGTTGCACCACTCCCGCCACACATTCTAGCACAGACATACTACGGTCAAGGAGGCCAACCATCTCTCCCCACCATCTATCCATGACCTCAGTATATTCATGGAAGGCAACAGTGATTTCATGGAGGTTTCCACTTACAGCTGCAAAAGCAGACCTCTGCAGCCTCAGGACCTGTCTAGAGGGCATTTCCATATGTGCCTGTGCCTCCATTATAGCCTGAAACATGCTCCTGATGGTACCAGTTGTGGTGCTTCTGCCAGGGGCAGAATGGCCGGCGGTCCTCTCATGAGCACCACTGTACATCTGCCGATGTGGTGGCCTTCCGGACATCTGCCTATGCCGACTGTGACCCCGACACAGTTGGCATGGACACCACACTTTCCTGGCCATTGCTACCAAGCATCAACTGTCCCTCTGCTATGGCCACATGTGATGGGAGTTGTTGGGGCACTGTAACTGTGTGCAGGCTTGGGGTGGTTAGGAGGGTGATGACACATGTTGGCACAGTGTTGGCCTCTAACAACCCCACCTGTGCCTCACTTGTACCTTCATCATCATCAGTGTCTGTAGGGACACCTACTTCAGTATACAAGCAGGAGGGACCCTGACCCACCTTGCCAGCTGTGGGGGAAACAAATACACACATTAAAACCTGTACAGCAGTGCATAACAGTACACACACTCACACACACTCACACTGACAGCCACCTTACAACCTCACCTTCCCTGTGTTTGCAGACAGTGCCACAGTCAGTTACATATGTTCCCCTTCCTGCATGGCACTTGCTAATACACATGCATCACTACAGCCCATTAACATATCATCCCTCCCCATGCCTACACATGTGGTTACCATACCTGACGTGTTACTCCATCACCTCCCTGATCTGGATGGAGTAGGTTGTACATGGCCTCACAGCTGTCACCCTGTATTACCCTGTGTATGGGCAGTAATGGTGTATGAAGCCCCTATATGGTTGGGGCTGCTACGTTCACTACATATGTCACACACCAGAGCCTCATGCTACAGTCTTGCTCAGTCCATGCCACATCTGCTGCACAAGCGACCCATCATGGGGATGACAGTACTAACTGGATGCATTCACTGATGTGCTGTGGTGATTCCCCATTGCATTTGTAGTGCTGCATATGTGGGTAGCCGGTTACCTATCTGCTACTGGCAATATGATGTGTATACCTGGTATGTCCTGCACCTCTAAATGCATGCTGCATGCTACAGCCCTTGATATGCTATCAGCTGTCCTGTGTTCACATACCTGACAGGTTGTCCTGGTGTCCCGTGTCTCACTCCATGTACGGCACAATCTCAAGGGGAAGTACCACCATGTGGTCAATCCCACTATCGCCTGTGCATACATGGACACACACACATCTGACATGCATCATCCACACTCCAGTATATTGCACCTACAAAAACAACTGGGTCACACACACACCCCACACTCCTACATGTGGAGTTGCACAATGTTTGTACACACAACCCTCCCATTAGCCTTCTGTCAACATACAATACACATGGAGCTCAACAGCATGCAGTGCAACTATAGTGACATCATGCTAACGGCAGTATACATGTGTGTGAGGCATTGACTTTGTTGGTAGGTGATGGACCCTCCCTGTGTTAACACTGCACCCATATACAATGTGTTACTGTGGCCTGTTCCACACTCTGCCTAGTACTGTGCACCATACCTCGCAGGTGTAGACACCATTGATGCATCTGTAGTACTGTGTCAGTTATGTCAGCTCCACTGCTCACAGCCCCTGTATGTTGTAGCAACACATGCCTGGGATGGTATGTGAATGGCTATCAGTTGTGGATGCCTGATGTCTGCATTACAGATCACATCAGCAGTGCATGACTGACCAGTACATGACTATTACACTGACAACCAGCGGACCTTACCATGGTTGTGAGGGGTGACCTACACATGTCCCAGACCTCTGCATGGTTGCAAGGTCTACTCATGTGCACATCCCTTGGAGTGCACATACTGCTGTGATGAGTGCTGTGGGGTCAGGGCTACATCTGCAATGGTTACTTAACCTGCTTGTGTGCAGCTGCAGACATGGTGGTGTTGAGTAACACATGTCCCTTTTGTAGGCCATGTGTCCTGCCACATGTCACATCACTGTGGACACATTGCACATTGACAGGATGTTAGTTATCTTGCATGTGTCTGTTATACCCTTCCGATACCCCAGCATGGTCTCTACTGTGATGCAGTGCATTTCTCAGCAACAAAACGTAAACATGTACAGCATGCAGTATGGGTAGGTGTGTTAGATGTGTGCATGGGGGATAGGCCATAGCTATTACATGCCCAGTTAATCATCATGCATGAACATGAACCATACTCACTAGCTACAGGCTGCTGGTGTGGTTGTAACCTGGAGGGACCTACATAGGAGTGTGAGACAGTTGATGTCAGTGGCCACAACTGTGCCATTCATAACAGGTGAGTGCAGCATTACGTTACATCAACAGTAGAATTACACAATATTACAGGTTCTACACAACTGTTTATTACTACTACACAGCAGCAGACAAAGTATATGACATCTCAGTTCTGCATGATGTACATGTACAGCTGCAGATGCATACACACAAGTGGTGTACCGATGTGCCCTGGGGCCTTACCTGCATGCTCCTCAACTGGTGCATTGTTGGCACCCACCTCCAGGATGTGCCCTGCCAGGTGTTGGTGTTGCAGGCAGACAGGTGCCACTAGGTTGCTGAGAAGCTCCTCCACACTGATGAGGGTTGGATGGGTGGGTTGGGGTGCCCCCCCTGTTGAGAGGTGGTCCCCCCTTGTGGCAGCTGTATGCTGAAGTACATGGTGAAGCAGGTTGGTGCAATGATGACGGACCTGCTCATAACTGCGGTTCTGCAGTCTGACATCATTGACCTTGTGGAATAGCTCATTCCACAGGGCGGTCCTCTCCTGTTGGTTGTGGGCTCTCCAGCCAAAAAGAAGTACGTAGTGCTGTACCTGGTTGTCGATGATGATAGCCATTTCTGTGATGCTGTACATGGGAAGGCGACAATGCAACATGATTCCTGGAAGACATAAAGATGGAAACAGGTATGGGCCATCCATACAGCAGGGTTACCATAGTTCTTAATACACATATATGTCTCCCCCACCATGTAAGGTACAACACGTTCACAGACTGCAATTGTTATGTCAGCTGCTTACCTACCATTGGGACATATGTTGTATTGTACCAAGCTTTGTGTTATGTGTATGTGCCACCCTTTGTGCTATGTGTTTGTAGCCATGCTCCCTGTGGGGAGACTTATCTTTGCTGGCCTGTTATAGACTATTGCACCTGCATGCCATTGTCAGTGCCATATATATATATATATATATATATGTGTATGAATATACATCTATGTACATATATGTAAGATATATGATTTACGTTGTTGCTATACCTATGTCTATATGACTGTCTGTATCTGTACACATACACATCACAGTCCATATCACACAGATATGTGAAGTGTATACAGACATCCGGTCCGCATTCTGTAACCATCTTTCTTTCACAGCTGCACTGTTCTGCATTGCTGCAACACATACGGGTGCCACATGTGACCACAGCCTAACATTAGGGTGGTAACTATGATGTGAGATTGCTGATATGCCTATTACACACCTATGGCATTTGTGCTTGCTACATTACACATTCACATGACTGTCCTGCAAGTGCTGTGCACTGACACACATGTGTCTATCATGACGGCAGTACATCCACCAACAGCTATTCTCCACATTAACATAACATACACATATATTATGGCTGACATCTTTGTCATTCATTGCAGATCTGCACAGTTGGCAGGTATGTCCCACTGCTTACAGGGACAGACAGTATTGTCCAGAGCAGTTTTTCAGCAGGACATCTTTACAGGGACAACTACAGATGGCACATATCAAACAGTCTACAACATACATCCTATTAATCTATACCACATCTTACATTAAATTACATACAGTTGTGTTTTACATACCTTGTAGTGTTTGGCTAGATGTGACACCTTCCCAGTTGTGGCCTGAAGTACTGTGTTCCCCACTGTGTAAGTTCCGTGGTATATGTATGTTTTCAATATCCTGTTTTGTTTGGTTGGTTTCCTCTTCCTTTCTCTTATTTCTCTCTCTCTCTCTCTCTCTCTCCAATAGAGCGAATGAGTTCATTTGAATGGATTTCAGCATGGCTTTTGTAGGTGATGCACATGATCAGGTGATGGGCTCTGCACCAATCAATGTGCAGCAGTTGCTGACTGCATGCAGCCTGTTGTGTAGTGATTCTGTTAACCATCGTCATGGCAACCCAGTACTATAAAATGCTTACTCATATGGGCGTTGTCTCTTCACCTTTCCAGTATGGAGGACATCCTTCCTGTATGTTGGCAGCAGTGTTACAGACAGCAGGTTGCAGTACCTACTACAGTGGTGCTTAGAGGCACAGGACAACTACACATTCTTAGGTTGTTCCAGACCTACAGACAGAGTGAGTGGTGTTGTTTTGTGCTTTGTATATTGCTGTTCTTGCAGTGTCTGCATGTACATAGTAGTTTAGGATGGAATGCAGTCTGTCAGCATAGCTCTCAACAGTGGGCCTACCCACATGATGGCCAGTGGATTGTCTGTTTGCTTTCGCCTGTGCACCATACAGGGCTTTTCCTAGATATAACTCCGGCAATCTGTCTGTTGCATGCTATCAGTACATGGCTACTTCCAGTTCAGTTCCTGATGTATTATTCCTGCATAAGGGTATGTTGCATTGAATCCTGTAACACCAGCAATGTGCAGGGTGTGTAACTCCAATATTACGGGTATGGCCCTGTGTTCGTGCCACCATCCTCCACATATATGGCTGGCTTTGTCTTGCTGTTATACGGTTAGAGGTTGTTCGGTATTGGCCTATCATAATATACTGCTTGGCATTCCTGCTATCATCCCAGTCATATCATGGACGCCCATGACATTTGTTGGTCAGGATCCATATATGTGACAGGTACATAGACATTATCACAGGTAATAATTGTCCCTCTAGGCCTTGACTACAGGGTGTAACTGGCGGCTGCTGACCTACATCAGTTATTGTTTATTGTTACCTATCTTGATGGTGAATCCTTTGGCCACAATAGTGCGAACTGATGGGCTTGTCCTGGACAGCATAGTATGTTATATATCTGCATTGTCTGCATCTATTTTTCTGGGTGGGCCTTGCATTCCTCACTGATTACATAAGTGCAGATCTATATAATGTCGGTAATGGCATACATTATTGTAAAATACACCATTACAAGTTGTCTGTGTATACATATTTGTGTGTTGTGTCATGTCCTGTGAATAGTGAGTGGGCTATGTGTAGTTCTGTACTCCTCTTCAAGTGTAAATTTCATTTAGTAGATTATACAGCAAAACAATTATATTATACCAATTTCACACGGGAAATGGAATGTGCTGCAGTGGGATCCAAACCGAGAATGTGTGCATGATAGGCAGATGCTCTGCCCACTACACTATTGCAACTCTGCGTAAGTTGCACATTCCTACATTAATGTCAGACCCATGCTCCCATTCACCGGCGCCCGAGCTCCACGTACTCAGCATCCATCCATTCTGCAGTTGCTAGCCCTGCCATACCACACCTCCATACATTTCCCTCTCTGCACGTCTTGGTATTCCTTCATATTTCTGTCTCGATGCAACCTTCTGCAAGCTCTTCATCAGTTTAGTCCATGTATGTTTGAGCCTTCGCTTCATCCACCCCCGATACTGATGGGAACATTATTGTGACCCATAACGTCTGGGGCGTCCCAGCAGGGATGGACCTGTTGTTGTGTCATGAGTACACTTTACTGGTCTACACTGTTTCTCCCACTGGTAGCATCCTGCCAGGGTTTTCAGATGCAGCAGTTTGCTCACACACCAGACCAGCCTCGTCTCCCACTTCCACGGATGAAACACACCCCCAAGCTGTGGCCCATTTTCCATTCCTCTCATCAGTATTATACGACACTACTGTTCTCACAGTATGCGTGGACAGGCACTGTTCATTGGTACTCATAGACTGCTTGGAATACTGTGACTGAGCACTGTGCACATGTTTGCTGGTATTAATGTACAAACTTACATACATTTCCTATACTGTTGACTGACTGTGCCGGATGATATGTTTGTGATAACAGCAGCTGATTGTATATCTGCCATGCCTTCGTGGAAATTCACTTGGACTATAGTGTGTGTGGGGGAGCTGGGAGTGCTGATTATGTTGTTACTGGCCACAATGAAGGCCATGGGCTACAGCATGCCTAAAGCACTGCAGGGGAAGTGTAGGTGGGTATGCGCTGCTGTGCGGTAGACTTGAACTTGCTGACCTATGATTATGGTGTCTTACACTGGGTTGGCCTCCATATTGCTTAACAAGTGTGGGCATTGCATACTGCCGCCCACACAGGCATACTCCCGCTTGCTGCCATATGCCTCCATGCTATTTCATGTACATGTTGTTATTATACATGCTTACGTCAGGTGTACATGTCAGGTATGATGTTCACGAAGGTTAGTGTAAGGTTAAGTGGGATTCCAGTTTAGCATTTCTGGTTAGGTTACACTCGGTATTCGGGTTAGGTTTAGTTATGCCATACCTGTGTTGTAAAGTAGATGTGAATAGTGGAGGTGTAGGCGGGTAAGTGGAGGGGGGATATTTTAACTGTACAGTAGGTCATTCCACTGATTGGTGTGGGAGCGGTAGTGCAGGTTTGCAGGGTGTTGGGATATGTATGCGAGGCAGAACAGGAGGTGTCAGTGTCAGTCACTGGTGTAGGGGTCTGGAGTGTTGGGGTGTGGCGGAATTCACAAGGTGGTGATCCCAGTGTGCTTGGGTTTTCCCTTCATGTGTTATTTACATGTGTAGTCTGGGACAGCTGTGGTAATACACCTGGATTGGAGGTTCCAGATTCTGCCAATATAGTTGTGTGGAGGGTGTCACCTACCTGTGACTGTGAACATTGCTACGAATGCAACAGGGGCCGATAGGTAAGTGGTGTTATTGGGCCACACAGAGGGGCTGATAGTGGGGACATGTCCAGGGATGTGCAGGATGGCTGACAGGAAGGTCCACAGCTGGCCATTTCTTCTACAGCAACAGCTGTGTATATACCCTGCATTTGGGGGTAGGTCTGGACAATCACACCCCTGGGTGGGGGTGAGGACAGCAACATAGCTCTCAACTGATTAGAGACAAATCTCAACAGAATCAGGGACAAATCCTCAAATAATCAGGGACAATCAGGGACAATCTTTAAATATTTGTACTATTAGCTTGAAACATTTGCAGATTAAGAGGCTGTGGTGTAATATAGATATTCTGACGTAAAACGTCTATAACTCTGGATTACTATCATTATTTATTAAGGACAACTCACCACCTTTTCTACAGCAGTCACCAGTTTTAAGAGGGGTTAAGAGGGACAGACCTACAATCAGAGTCTATATCAGGGACGTCCCTGAAGATTGGGGACAGTTGAGAGGTCTAGACAGCAATCATACCTTGTGATGCCAATTAGTTCAGCTTACATGCCTACAGTGGGGTATTGTGACCATGTGTTCTTTGGTGTCATTTAGTGGGTTTGCAACAACACATCTGGTTATACTGTCCTCTGCCATGTAAACTAGACTTTGCTGCAGTGGGACTCATACTGGGCGTGGCAGCTCGTTAGGCATCAGCTCTGCCCAATGCACACTATTGCTTACATCCCTGGGGCGGTCCCTATAGAACCGCTCCAGCCAACACCTGCACAGCTAGGCCCATAATGTCATACCCATAGTTCCCAGAGCACACTTCCTCTTTAGCAGTCTTCCTTACTCCGGGTGCAGGTTGGTTCTAAACACACCACTACACACTGCCAACTCTCCACTTCTCAGGAGCCATCACGTACGTTGTCTTGCCCCATGAGTCATTAGGTTTCACCAACCTTGTAGTCCGGGAACATGCATGCCCTGCCATAGGTTATCCATGTAATGGCTGGAAGCCCAAATAGCCATTACATTTTTGGCTTGCCCCGCAAGGGACATTCTTGTCTTTGTTTCAAGACCAGACTTGGCGGGTCTTTCCCACTGGTAGTATTCTGCCTGTAGTCTGAGAAGCAGTGGTTTGTTTACTTTTATTGTGTGTTTGTATGTTTCACCTGGCTAGCTGGGGGTGGGGTTTGATGCTACGTCTTACATGTTTGTTGACTGGGCCCCTCACCCCCATTGGCATGGCCTGTGAACACATGTAATTCTTAACTGCTATATTATATCCTAGCTATATATATGTGTATATTTACACACATATATAGCAGAAGGTTACTGTTAGCTGCCTGTCGGGAGCCAGAATCCGCCACATAACACAAGCACTCAGGTCACTCCAGAACAAGTACAAATATGACTCTGTCATTGTTCATGTTGGTGTGAATGACCTGAGACGTACCTCCCTGGACTACATGAAAAGAGACATGGAAGAGCTCTCTGATCATGTAGCTGAGGCTGGTATGACCCTGACCCTGAGTAGCATCCTGCCCTCACCAAGAATGATACCTCACTATAAAGAAAAAATGATCAATTTCAACAATTGGCTAAGCTTCTGGTGTCATTCAAAGGGGATCCAGTGTCTGTCAGCCTGGGATGACATGCTAGACAAGCCACGTTGCTTCAGAAGAGATGGCTTGCACCTGTCACCCCTAGGCTTTTGAATATTGGCCAAGGCTCTTGCACCCCCATAGTGCCTTTTTTAGGCAAGGCTCAAATTCAAACCCACCTCCGTAAACAGCACAATTAACAAAAAAATGAGGGTTATGCTACTCAACGCCAGGAGTTTAAATCTCAAAATGCATGTGCTTGAAGCACTCCTCGGTATGGAGAACGTCGACATCTGTGCAGTAACTGAAACCTGGTTCCAGGCTCCAGAGAGCACCCCAGCACTACCCGTCTACAACTCATACCACATGTTTCGGCCACAGAACATGGACCGAAACACAAAAGGAGGGAGTGTATCCATATTCATCAAGGATACCTACACCTCCAGGTTAGTGGCGCAGCATGATACCTCTGAGATCATCCATGTACAACTAACATTGGGCAAATCTGCAATACAAATTGTGGCCTGCTACAGATAACCCTCCATGACCCAGGACCACTACTCCACCTTTCTGGAGACACTGGAAAACATGAAGGTCCTACCGAACACCCTGATATGGGGCAATTTCAATTACCCTACCATTAACTGGGAAAACTACTCGAGTACAAATTCCCAGGCCGAGCACTTCCTGGAATTCATCAACTCAAATGCCCTAGATCAGCTGGTAAACTCCACTACCAGAGGTGAAAACATATTGGACCTGGTCATCACAAACATGGGCGACAGGTGTTCCACACCAGAGGTCAACCTGTCACTGGTTAGATCAGACCATAAACTAATCATTCTGGATGTCCACACCCCAACACCACCCCCAACTAAGGAAACCACAGTAAAAAACTTTTCTAAAGCAAACTTCACCTTACTTAAGACAGAGGTGGTAAGTTTCACAGCCCCCATGCTAAAGGATAATGCTGCCCAATATGCAGAAACCTTTACAAATGCACTTTATGAGCACCTACAAGGATGCATGGATCATGCCATCCCTAGCAAAACCAAGACACACTCCTCTAAGAGAAGGAAACCAGTTTGGTGGACCCCTGCAATAAACAGGATATACAATAGAAGGAGGAAACTAGTTCAGAAAAAAAGCAAATCCCAAGAAGGAAAGACATCCCTGATCAGTATCAGTAAGACACTAAGGTCCCTCATGAAATCATCCAAGGCTAACTTCAAAAGAAAAATAGCCAAGGATTCAAAAGATAACCACAAAGCCTTCTTTAGCTATGTTAAGAATCTAAGTGGCAACTAGTGCAAAATAGCACAAAATATACTGAACCTACTGATATTGCCAACATCCTGGCAGATAAATTCAGTGTAAACTTCACCCCCCCCCACCTCCAAAAGGGCCCACAACAATACCGGAAAAGTGTAGTGTCCCAAAAATCACAGACACACAGGTGAAAACAGCCCTTTCAAAAGCCAAAAACACAGCATCAATGGGACCAGATGGTGTCCCAGGCTGCATCTTGCACGAACTACAGAATGAACTAACCCCCCACCTAAACACACTGTTCAACCTCAGCCTCTCCACAGGCTACATGCCCATAGAATAGCACACAACAATGGTTATTCCTCTCCACAAAGGAGGGGCCACAACTGACCCTGGTAACTATTGCCCCATAAGCCTTACTAGCCTGGGCTGTAAGGCTATGGAGCACATCATCATGGAACTCATTAACAAAGACATTGGGAATCTCCAAATACTTGACCCGACCCAGTTTGGCTTTGTTAAGGGCAGATCATGCCTACTAAACCTTGTTGACTTCTTCCAGACAGTCACCAAGGTCATTGACAAGGTGGTTCACAAAGCCTACCTTGGCCTCTCCAAGGCTTTCGACACCATTCTCCACTCAGGTATTACAGAAAAACTCACCAGCCTGAACATAAACCCCTACGTCATGAGATGGGTTGCCAACTGGCTTACAGACAGAACTCACTCGGTAAGAACAGCAGGCTCCAGGTCCGACTCTAAACCAGCCACAAGTGGTATCCCGCAAGGCTCGATCCTGGGACCCCTACTATTCAGCATATACTTCTCAGAAGTACAGGCAAACACAGGAGGACTATGGCTAACCAAATTTGCCAATGACTGCAAACTGGGAGCCATAACTGACTCTTTGGCTGACACAGACATCTTCCAAAAGGGCCTTCCTGAGACGGACACCTGGTGTCAAAGTCATGGCCTCAAGCTAAATGCCAAAAAATGCATAGTCATCCCGTTTGGGAAAAACAAAACACACACAAATTAGCACATAGGTGGCAGCCCCCTTAATACAAAAGAGGTAATAAGAGATCTGGGGACCCAGGTAGATAGTACTCTCTCCTTTGACAATCATATTGCAAAGTAGTTAGGAAATCCTTCTATGTGGCCCACTAATTACTAAAGGGTTCACATCTAGAAATAAAGAGGTTATAGTGCCCCTCTACTCGTCACTCATTAGACCCATCATAGAGTACAATGCCCCATTTGGGATGTACCTCACAAGACACTTCCAACAGCTGGAAAGACCACAAAAGTACCTCACCAAGAAGATTATTGGCCTCAAACATATGTCCTATGCAGCCCGACTGAAAAAACTCTGGCTGTACTCAGTGGCATATTGATTACTCAGAGGTGATCTCTGCCTGACTTACAAAGCCATGTCCAACTCAGAATTGATGGACATGCTCCACCTAAAGAAATCCAAGTCACTACGAGCCACATGCTCTAGTGAGCTAAACCTCACCACAACAATAAATAGAACATGCTGGAGGGATAGATTCCTGTCACTCCCCATGTTTTGGAACAAAATTCCAAATTACATCAGGCAAAGCCCCTCACTAACACTCTTCAAGAGAAACCTTGACGAGTGGATGAGTAACAGAAAATACACCCCTGGAATCACTTCATTGGCTCTGCTTGACAGAGGATCAGTTAATTAATCAATGGGGCTGCGAAAGCTGACACACTCTGGCTAGGCTTATAAATGCCCTCGGGCAGATAGCCTAGTACCTACCTATGAACCTATATATATATATATATATATATATGTATTTGTATGCATACATATATATATATATATATATATATATATATATATATATATATATATATATATTACTGTACATATATATCTAACGACATATGGATGTATGTGTGTCTGCAGACGATTATATCTATATGTGGGTATTTATATATATATGTCTGTCTATGTATGTATACATTTGTACCGCTGAGAGGGAGTGGTATATCTCCATGTTGTTATGGGTATATATACACACACACATACCTCTACATATTTACATCTACATCTGGTTATACCTTTCTCTGCCATGTAAAATAGACTGTGTTGCAGTGGGACTCATAGTGGGAGTGTCTGGCCATTGGACGGCAGCTCTGCCCAATGAACACTATTGCTTACATCCTTGGGGCGGTCCGCATAGACCCACTCCAGCAAACATTTGCACGCCTAGACCTATAATTACATACCCATAGTTCCCCCACCTGCGCCTCCTCTACAGCACTCATCCTTACTCTGGGTGCAGGTCGGGTCTGAAAACACCACTACAAACTGTCCACTCTCCACTTCACGGGATCCATCTCATATGCTGTCTTGACCCATGGGTCATCAGCCTTTCCCACCCTTGTAGTCTGGGTAGGTACATGCCCCGCCTTGATAGGTCATCGCACAGGCTTCCTCCTATAACAAGACATTTTTGGGGTGTCCTGCAAAGGACGCGCCTGTCTCTGTTCCAAGATAAGACTTCTTGGGTTCACTGTGCCCCCCCCCCATTGTATCCTGCCTGTGATCTGGGGAGCAGTGTTTGTGGGTTTGTATGTTTCCCCTGTCTGGCTGGGGGGCTGGTTCATGCTACGTGTTACACGTTTCTTGCTAAGGTGCTTCACCTCCATTAGCATGGCCTATGAACATTTGTCATTCTTAAGTGCTGTATCATATTTTAGCTATATATCTGTGCATATCTACACACACACACACACACACACATATATATATATGTATATGTCTGCATATATATATATATATATATATATATATATATATATATATATATATATATATATATATATATATATTGCTGTATATATATCTGACAACATGTGGATGTATGGGTGTCTGCATATGTATATATGTATATGTGAGTATTTTTTTATATGTATATGTGGGTATTTATTTATATATCTATCTATGTATGTATACATATGTATTACAGAGAGGGGGAGGTATATATCTATTTGGTTATGGGTATTAATATTAACACATATACCTCTAAATCTTTAGCAACATATTCAGTAATGTTGACTGGTATTGCTGGATACTGTGTTTTGTGTGCATACCGGCCAGCCTTGTGTGCCACGTATGCTTTGCAATACCTGCTACTACATCCGTTGGTGTACACAGAGTCACACATGACATCTATTGTTAGTACCAGGAATACATTCGTCCCATGCGGGATAACCCAAACATTGGGTATTCAACCTTCGTCTACACCCAGGATTACATAGGTACCCCTGGCTATGTGCATGGTCTCCGGCGTGTGCTACACCTAGGATACTTGGGTCGGGACATCATACAGGTTGGGTCCCGAGGGGAGGGCAATGTGTGGTGGTGTGGTAGCTATGGGTCAGTAACCAGGGTAGAGGTGGTGGCTGTGTGTGTGCTGTGGGTGGGGGGATGCAGAACTGTGGGTTATGCATGTATGGATTGGGGATGGCTTGGGTTGGATGGGCCTGTACTGCTCGGCCCGCCTAGTGGGTGGGGGAGAGGGATATGTGATGTCGACATGTGACGCATAACAGAGGGCTGATTTAATTCCCTAGTTCAATGACAGACGTATGATACTATGAGCTTGGTAGTGTATTGCAGGGCAGACGTATGTGGCTGGGCGTGGGGTATGCAAATTCGTACGTGACGTGTATTGTTTGGAGCCTCTCAGGCCCATTGACTGCGCAGGTGGATATATATGTTTCTGTTCATCTACTATTGGTATCTACAGATGTCTGGCCATATATACCTCTGTGGGTATATATATTTCATTACATATGTCTAACTATGTCAGAATATACCTACGGAGAAATATATCTGCGTGCATATGTCACTTGATGTGTAGTGTATATGTGAACATATAGATGTTGACACATATATGTGTAGTTGCCAGTATTTGCATGTATATCTGTTCATATATTTGTATTTATATGTGTATATCTCTGGATATTTTTATATATGTATATATATGTGACTACATCTATAGATATGTTGTATCCGTTTATTTATTTATTTATTTACATTTTTTGACCAGGAATATCCGACTGGACGCAGGTCCATTTTCAGTGGAGGCCCGAGGAGAAACGCTCCACAAATTAAAATATTACAGACATAGTTACTGATGAAGAATCCTAGCAATTAAAATATTACAAACATAGTTACAGATGAAGAACATAGTACATTCAGTAGATAACTAGCATCTGTTCTATCCACGAAGTCATAGCAGATATTAACAATTGTTACAATAAGAAGTTACTGCCATATAATAAGTAGATAGGCATGGAAGTGTCAGAGCTTGCTGTAATCAAAGGTAGTTTGTGGGGTGGAAGAGAGGTAGAGGGTAGATGGAGTGGGAGAAGTTAGAGGGGAGAGTTACAAGGGCATAGCCAGCATGTTTTTAGGTGCGCTTTAAGTAAAGCTTTGAAGTGGGTGCATGATGGTAGAGAGGTTATTGTGTGGGGGGGTGTTCCATAATTTGGCTATAGAGCTGGAGAATAGTGCTTCTCCAGCAGGGTTATTGGCTCTAGTAACCTGTAATTGATGTTTGTTGCTGGATCATAATGGTCTGGTGGTGAGAAAGGGTTGGGGTAGATACTGGAGGGATGGGACCTTTAGAGGATGGTTAACCAGTTTGTGGGCGAGTGCAAGTTGATACCATTGAAGAAGGTGAGGTAGTTCTAGCCAGCCTAGTTCAATAATTGAGAGACAGTGGTGAATGTGCTAGGATGCCCTGGTGGTGAATTTGGTGATTTTGTTGTAGCAGGTCTCGAGTTTATTTAGATCGCATTGCCTTAGGTTGGTATATATTGTAGAGGCATAAAGTAGGGTGGAGATAAGATGCGAATTTGCAACTGAAATCCTAGCTGCTTTGGTGAGGAGTTGCTTATTTCTGTATAAGGCTCCTAGTTTTTGGTGGACTTTGTTTATGGTCATGGATATGTGAATATCAAATTTGAGATTGTTGTCTATTTCGACTCCTAGCAATTTGGTGTGATCTGTTGGGTGGATAGGGGCGTTGTCTTTTGCTGTGATGTTAAAGTCAGAGTTGTTTTGAGTATGTTTGGTAGGTTTGAAAATGAGGAGTTTAGTTTTGTTTGGGTTGAGTATTAACTGGGCATCAAATAGCCAAGTTTCAACAGAGGAAAAGGCATCCTGTGTGACCTTTTGCAGTTTGGGTAGGGACTGGGCTAAGCAGATGATGGCTGAGTCATCTGCATATTGTATGAGTGTGCCATGTTTGGTGGCAGAGGCTAGATTATTTGTGAAAATAGAGAAGAGTAGGGGTCCAAGGATGGATCCTTGGGGAACACCAATAGAGACAGGTAGTTGGGGAGATATGTCATTTTGCCATACAACAGATGGCTGGCGGTCAGATAGGTAACTTTGAAACCAGTTGGTGACTGATTGAGAAAAGTGTAGGTTATTGAGTACAGAGAAGAGTTGTTTGTGTGGGACCATGTCAAATGCTTTAGATAGGTCTAGGAATGTAGCAGAGGAGAGATGGCCATTGTTTTTATGGTGAAGGATAGTGTTAGTAAAAGAGAGTAAGGCAGTGGTGGTGCTATGGTTTAGTCGAAAACCATGTTGAGTATTAGAAAGGAGGTTGTTAGTAAGGAGGTAGTTTGAGATTTGAGAGTGAATGCATCTCTCTAGTATTTTGGAGAGTGGAGATAGAATCGATATGGGGTGGTAGTTGGTTAGTTCTGTGGAGAGGCCACCTTTGTGAAGGGGAATGATGTGTGATATTTTCCATAGTGTAGGGATGTAGCATTCGGTTAATCAAGATGGATACTGAGTAGGCTGGGGCGTCAGCTGCAATTTGTAGGAATTCACTTGTGAGGTTGTCTACTGCTAATTTTGTGGGTTTAAGTTTAGTTAAGAGTTTTCTTATGTTGGAGGTAGGAATGGGAGAAAATGAGAAGAGTGTGGGGAGATTAATGGGTGAAGGTGTAAGGTGTAGGGGAGGGGGGTTGTGTTGTCTACCTAGTGATAGTACGGTTTGTGTGACGTGTGTGTTGAATGAGGTAGCAATATTTTCTGAGGAGTGAGGAATGTTAGGTGTAGGGGTACTGATTTTACCTGGGTGGAGGATGGAGTTTATGGAGGTCCAGAATTGTTTGGGGTTGTGTTTGAAGGAGTTGAGGGCAGACTGGTAGTATTGCATTTTGTCCTCCTTTATTAGCTTTTTGATTCTATTGCGTAGTTCAAGGAATTTCTGTCTAGCTGAGCAGGTTTTGGTTTTGAGTCATTGTTCCCAGGCTTTATCTCGGTGTTTCATTTCTGACCTAGTGGTTTTCTGTAGCCATGGGGAAGGTTGGGCTTTGGTTCTGGTAAGTCTTTTGGGGGCATGGTTATTTAGGATGCTTAGGAAGGTAGTACTGAAAAATTGGACTGCGTCATCTAGGCTGAGGTAATTTAGAGAGTGCCAGTTACATTCTTTGAGGGATGAGATAAATGTGATTGGGTTAAAGTGTAATTTTTTTATGTATTTGACAGAAGATGACAGGTTTAACTTGGTTTAGGTGTTTTTTGAGTAGGAATGTTGGGGAATGATCACTGATAGGCAGCCTGTTATATAGGACTGGGGAATCTTGCTGACTAGTATCCAATCCAGGGTAGTGTGCTTGTTGGAATTTTTATTTATTCTGGTTGGTGACTGGACTAGTTGGGTGTAGCCATGAAGGTTTAGATGCTGGGTTGGATGGTTGCTGCAACAGGATTGCCAATCAATATTGAAATTACCTAAAATTATGGTCTCTTGAGGGAGATGGTAGATAGTCCAGCTGAGGAGGTTTTCTAGTGGAGGGATATTTTGGCCAGGTAGGAAGTAGCATCCTAGTATGTTGATGGTTTTATTTTGGTTTATTTTCAGGTTGGTATATATTATTTCTTCATTGGCAATTTGGGGAGCTGATGAGTTTAGAATCTGGATGTTTAGATGCTGTTTAAATATTATAGTGATACCACCTCCTTTCTTTTTTAGTCGGTCTAGTCTTAGTATGTTGTAACCATTAGGGAGGATTTGCTCACTGGTAATGTGAGGTTTTAGCCAGGTTTCTGTCAAGATGATTATATCTGGGGAGTATAAGTCTATGGTGGCATGGAGTTTGCGGACTTTGTTGGCTATACTTCTGATATTTAGGCTTAGCAGAAGGAGGTCATTTGGTTTTCTACTGGCTGGGATTTGGGAGATGTGGTTGTTAGTCTGATTATTAGAAATGGGGTTGGAGATGGAGGGGCCAGGGTTGGGGTGGATGTCTCCACTGAGGGCAAGTTTTGATATGCATGAGGTTATTAGTTTTATCAGTTTGTGAAAGAGGTTGCATTTTAAGGAAACTTTATGACTGGGTGCAGTCGGTAACAGATGTGGTGGGAGGGTTATTTTGTTAACTTGTAGGGATGCATTTAGTTTTAGTATTTTAGTTGATAGAATATGTGGGGGATGCATAGATATGGTTCTTGAGTTGGTGGGAGAGGAGCAGAGTGAGGGTGAGTCATGAGTGATGGAGTGAATAGCTGTACAGTGGAAGTGGTTGAGTGGGGGTATAATGGAGTTTTGGTAAGATGTAAGATATGCAAGGAGAGGGTATGCAAACAGTATAAGTATGATATGCTTATTCATGTTAGCAGAAGAGGAGGGGTAGTAGTGAGAAGATGGTGGATTTAGAGTTGGGAGTAGTGTTGTGGTTGGTGGTAACAATTATGGGAGAGGTTTGTTCTAATAAAGGTAGGACCACCGGAGATGGGTGAGAATTGGGGGCAGGGTGGGGAGAAAAGTGGGCAGATACCTATTAGCTGCTCTTAGGATGGCTTGTGGGCTGGAAAACAATCAAATAACAGAGAATACAGGCCTTTATATAACTTCTGTCCTATGCATTCCTAGTTGGGGAGGAGGGTAGGGACTAATTGCAGGAGGAGTTCTGTGGAAGTGATTGACAGGTCTCTCAACCAGATTCTGGAAGATGGGCAATTCAAACAAAAATAAACAATCAATTGACTCAAACTGTAGGTAAGTGATATGGAGGGAGTATCAAGAGAATAGATGAACTGCAGTTAAGTAAATGGCAGTACAGTTCAAGGGGGGAACTAAACTAGCACAAGTTAATTATTTCTGGTGTTACTAATTCTGGGGTAGTGCAGTTTAGTTTGAAAGTGGATAGCTATTGTCATACAAAAATAGTTTAATATTGACTGGTCACAGATGAAACTGGGGAAAAAAGCACAGATGGATGTAAAAGCCATAGATAAAAATTTAAAAATTTGCCTTGCTACTCAGAGAGAGGTACAGAACCCAGCAGTGTGTCATCAACTAGAGTCTGAAATGGGGTTTTACAGGATTGGAGTTAGGAAAACTGGGCTAGCTAGACAGGCCTCTGCAAGTGTGCATGTTTTAAACAAAAAAAACTCAGTATATAAAGGCATTAACATTAAGTCTTTATGTTTTAAATTGACATACATTGCATTTAATTTGAAGAAAAGCCGTGCTTGCAGAGAAGCCTTTGTAATATTTTCACTGGAATTGCACTTCAGCAATAGTACTTATTCAAGTTTGGAGGGAGGGGGGGTGCACCTGCAGCTCAAGATGTTTAAACAGATTGCGTTTAATTTGAAGAAAAGCCATGTTTGCAGAGAAACCTTTGTAATATTTTCACTGGAATTGCACTTCAGCAATAGTACTTATTCAAGTTTGGAGGATGGGGGGGTGCACCTGCAGCCCAAGACTTTAAAC
>NC_056725.1:1047126297-1047188797 GCF_019279795.1 Protopterus annectens | reverse complement strand
TTCTTTTCAGTCTTCCTCTGTGTTGTATTTTTGTTTATCTCCCCCTTTCCTCTCCAATTATATGATGAACTGTGTTGGCACTTTGCTGTGCTGGCCTTCACTGAACTGCTGCCAGTGCCTGAGTAATACATATGATAAACTTAGCTGTGTGCCTCAGCATTCACAGCTTTGGGTATGTATCTTCTTGTTCTAGTCATGTTAGTCATGTGACTGATAACAGTGCTGCCCCTTCACTGCATTACAGCTGTATAAATGCTTCTCGTGTTGTAGCTGCACTCATTTATTATGCAGCTCTTTTTCAAAATAGTGGCACTGTGCCAGTGCTAATACATATCTAGGCAGCAATGGGTCATGTGGTACTTTCTTATTTAGCATCACGCAGTAATGAAGCAAATGTTTCAGATAACCCCCTCTTGTGTTTTCTGATGGTAGATAAGTCTAGTATTCACAACACACGTGCATAGTTTCTGAAGGAGAAAAAAAACATTTCATGGTGGAAAAAAAAAAAGATAAATGTCACATGCCTCTCTTCCAATCTAACCTCAATTTCCCCTCCAACAGCAACCACAACAGTCACTCCCACTCAGGTCTAGTTCTTCAAACACAAACAAAATTTTAGTTCACCAATGATAGTTTCTGTATTCTTGCCCCAGATGCTTTCAAACTCTCCCTCCCAACCTGAAAGAAATCTACTCTAACTTTAGATCCCATCTCAAAGACTATTTGGTCAAATACAGCAAATGTAAATATCAGTCCTCTGGCCATGTAATTTAACTTCAGTATCTCCACCAGCACTTCCCAGCCTTCTACTTTAGTTTGGAGTCATGCCTCCTCTGACTGAACTAAAATCCTTGTTTATACATACCTAACTACACTGACTTAACAGATGGCTCATTCTGTGTCATTCCTATGTATATCCTGGATCCTGGATTCGCTCCCATGCATTTAGCACATCAGGCAATGATCACCCTTCAGCACTTGTTTCCATAGCAGGTACAGGTTTTATGGGGTTGGGTTGCTAGCCAGAGGCCCAACCCTCCTCAGAGGGTACTCCTATGTATATAGACTCAGCTAATTTCATACACATCCCTGTGAAGGTTAGTGATAATCTTCTGTCAATTTTATGTACAACTGTATGTTTTTTTAAATTCACCTCTCTTAAATTGTAGTTTGTTACGAGTTGCACCTGTGCAACCTGGGCAGAACCTGAAATTGGTCATTTGTGATCTTTCGTCCACCCTGATAAGTAAACAAATAAACTTTCATACTTGTATACAAACATAGATACATATGTTCAAAAATGAATAGATAAATAAATTAATTAAAAAAAAAGATCTACCTAAAAGGAGAAAATGTCAGCTACTTGCACTGCAAGAATAATCAGAATCATCAAATTCCAATAAAAAAGCTGATTCAATAAAAGTAATGTTAATAATCATAAATATTGCTGTGTGCTGCTTTTTTTCATTTTGCTAATCAGCAAGAAGCATGTAATTAATGATAGCAAGTAGTTATTATTTGACATTAATCTATGATAAGATATTCAGAAAACATAAGCAAATACGATTAATTACATGTCATTACAGTAAATATTCTCAACAAAAGGAAAGTCTCTGAAATTCAAATAGTCTCTACAAATGTTCATGATCATTATGCCATCTAAGTACTCTGTTATCATACCCATGTCTATATTTTTGAGGAAAAATGGGATGATAATGACAACTGTGTGTGGTTCACGCTTGCAGACCAGACCTGTAAACCATATTTTTGCTGAACACTGGCCTAATCACATACTGCATATTTAAGGAAGTAGAATTTAGAAGCAATAGACACAGCACAAATTTGGCTTTGTCTTTCCATTGTAGAAGGTGACTAGATTACATAGAGAAACCCCAAGCAAACACATAACACGCAGGCATGTACAGGAGGAATCCCATATGATAACTAAAACAGAGAACCTCTTTCTATGAAACAACATTGCTACTCACTGCACCACTGCGTTGCTATATATTTTTAAGTACGGTTGATATATAGATATGTATGGGTATATATGTCTACAATGTACACAGACATATACATGTGTGTGTGTGTGTGTTTGTGTGTGTATAGATAGATAGATATAGATAGATAGAAGTGGCCCAACAAAAAAGCACACTTGCATTTGATGTTTGAAAGTCAGAAGGTTATGGATTCTTTTCCCGCCAAATTTACTTGGGATTCATTTTTTCCAATTGGATGGTGAATTCCTGAGGATGCCTTCTTTTAGAAGAAACATTAAACCTAGGCTCCATCTGCCTGATAGATCATGGGGATATAAAGGCTCTCACTACACTTGTTGAAAACAGCAAGTGATTTTCCACAATGTGTTGGACAAAGTTCTCTTAGTGTGAATATCACTATGGGTCTCTACTGAAAAGTGACCACTGACCGACGGAGATTAACACAATTAACAATGCATAAACACACACATACACACACACACACACACACACACACACACACACACACACACACACACACACACACACACACACACACACACACACACACACACACACACACACACACACACACAAACTCCAATCCAGATAGGCAAATCTGGCAAAGCACCTCTGTGGCAAAAGCACTTTTTTAATGTTTACTGTAAGCCTCATTAAAATATGTTGCTTTTGCAACTTACTGATTTATTGAAAATGAAATTTTGGCAAATGTGTATTTAATATGCATATAATTTCCAAGTATCCAGACAGACCGAAAAACTGATAACTACAATATTATACTGCTTAAGTCTTGTAAACAATTTCTACATAACAGTAATGACCCATTCTACTAGGTTTGTTAAATTTAATAAAACAAGACATGTTTTTTTTATATTTTAGTAATGCAGGCATTATACCAGTTCCCTTTGAAAATTAAGGATGAAGGGCAGTCCTAAGTTCCCAAAGGGTACTCCCCTCAGCCCCTCCCATAATTGAGGTATGCCCAGTGGGCATCGTTAAGATTACTGCCCACCTTACATTGTTCATGATAAATTACAGCTCAGTTGAACATTGTCTCAGAAAGTGCTCATCTGTGTAGCTACACTGAATAAAGGACTGATCCAGAAAGAATTGTCTCCGGGTTTCTTTCTTTCTTTGATCAAACCTAACCCTGCTGGAAAATTCTCTAGCAAGTAACTTTGGTCCCTAGCAACCGGACAATAATACCTTTGCTTCACAATGGAAGCTAGCATGGCACCTAGACTGGTAACTAGAACTCCGCAAAAGAAAGGGATTCCACAGTGATATTTCTAATCTGAGATGTGACTGGCTCCCACTGCCCTTATAGGTAGTATATTTAGCTTTACTTTTTGATTGTTAACTCCTCTGCCCAAAAAGCAATGAGGCTGCCAGCACATTAGTTATTAACATCCTTGTGACAGCATGTTATTTTGGCTTATTAAAGTACAGGATATAGTAAAACAGAATTCATTTGATTAGTTGCAGACTGGTGACAATGTCAGAATCATGACCCCCAACTGTCTGAAAACAAATTTGACACAAACCATGTTTTCAAAAATTATGCTTCAATTAGGAATTCGTATAATGACAATTGGATGCAGAGTGTATCTTCCTGTATAAAGGATGTTGAGTAAAATCCTCATACATAAACAAATTCATATTCAAGTGTATTTTGGTTTCGCACAAAACATCTTGTATCTGTTGATACTGATTGGCTGCAGCAAAACAGCATATGGAAAAGACATGCTGTTCAGGAATATTACACCTCATGCATTTTCTGTCTAACCATATGCCTACCTATTTCATTATGTGCTCCATTCATCCATCCATCCATCCATCCATCCATCCAATCTCTTTTCCAATTTTTGTACATCGGATTGGTGTGCCACTTTAACAGTGACAATCATCTAGAGCCAAAGATTATACCAGTGGGTGGCTGTCTTTCTCTTTTAATCCCTTTTCTTTATGTCAGATGAACATGGGAGCATTCATTGGAGCTATTAACTTCAGGTCAATGTATGGAATATTTGTTATTGTGTGTGTGTGTGTGTGTGTGTGTGTGTGTGTGTGTGTGTGTGTGTGTGTGTGTGTGTGTGTGTGTGTGTGTGTGTGTGTGTGTGCGTGTGTGTGTGTGTGAGTGTGTGTGCTGTCTAACTTTTCCATTGCAAAGACTGTAATTGATGTGCACATGTAGTGTGCACTATTAAGATGGATAAGTGGTAATAAAACTAAATTATACTTTTGAGATTTATTGACATGCCTGACACAATTTTTATGTCCATGTAATGTGCTGTGAATGTCATGCAGCACTCAGTACAGTATTGCTCAGATGTAGCACACTCTCTGTGTTTATTGTATGCACTGCAAAGGTGTGTGCCACTGTGAATAATTTTGTATTAAGCTAAAATAAATGTAATTATATGTTCATAAGAATGGTATTGTAAATCTTTCATTATGCAAAATGCTTAACATATATATATATAATGTAAAAAAGGGTAACAAATGTAGGACTGTGTTCAGTGGAAATACAATAGAACTTCAATTAAATGAAACTGTGTCTTGTACCCAAGTATCTACACATTTGCAGTACTTTCAGATTGAAAAAGCATCATATTATTGGCATACTAGTTTGTTGGGTTCGACCATCCCCCAGGAAAAGTCTCATCTAGATTTAAAAAAGACAGCGATTACAAAGCATGTGTATGTTTCAAGCAGCTGTGATGCCGCTGCACTGGCCCAGTAATCAAAGAGCCTCAATCCTCACCACTGGCAACAGCTAAGGGATGTACACATTGGGAGGATGACAAGTACACACCCAGTAAAGTGCAATTTCCCTTAAAACCACAGAGACCACAGAGACCACAGACAGTCAGGGGCTGGTTACTCCCTTTTTCGCCAGATCCCCAATAAGACTCCCCACTGGCACAGCTACAGGGTTGAGATCTCAGCTGAGTGGTCAAGCCAAAGCCTCCAGCACCCTTTCTGTCCAACCAGTGCTTCGTGTCACTGCCCATGTATCTGGCACACACTGTGAGGTTTGATTTTTATATAAACACACACACACACACACACACACCTGGGAAAGGTTGGCACAGGTTTACTAGCTGTGACCCCTTCTGCCCAGACTATAAGGTAGTTCCAGCTGCCACCAGCCATGGTTATCAGCTACTATAAGGCCCTTATCAAAGGGTGTACAATCCTACTGTGCAATTATACTGTTATCCAATGGTAGTCTGACCAAGACATGCAAGGCTATTTAGGAGTGGCCTGTACAGTGTCACCAAATACATATGGAAGTACTCTAAGAGCTTAACTATGTCTCACAAATATCAGCCACAAAGGTAGGTTTAAATATATTTAATAATAAATAATAAAAGAACAAGACAATACTCAGAAAAGAAACACAGTTACTTCAGAGTTCAAAATTACAGGAAATATTTTAAAACAACATTGCAGGACAGTCTCAAATGAATACAGAAAACATCTAAACTAATATTTATTATATTCCTATCTATATCTAAATGAGATGCGAAGCCGTAAATCTTACTTACAGCAAGGCAAATGCAGATGGTAATGATGAGTCGATGTTCTTGCTAGGTCCAAGACAAAATGCAAAATGCACAGTCTTTCTCTAAGAGAGTTATTAAATTAATATCAAATATTACAGCTGGGATAGCTTGGATGATATCACTTTTTGTCACCTGGTTTAAGTTCCCAAGCTAACCCCCCCCCCCATTCTAGCATTTGACATCTCCTTGTTAAAAACACATAGCCTTCTGATGTTTGCAGTTGCTAGAGGACATAAAACAATAAAACACTTAAACAATGCAGAAGGCACCCTAGTTCTAGACATCATATCTCCTTGCTGCATTGAAACTAACTTTTATAGCACAATCGTAAAACAATTTCATTTCAACTTATTTTCTTGAATTTTGCAAGTGAACTCTGTATGTCCCATCTTCTACTGGTAAAACATGTACAGTTACACAATTACAATAGTTTATATACATTTCTATGCTTAGCAAGCAGGGTACACTGTGGACACATTCTCGAAACTCAAGACTGTACAAACCCTGTGCAACACAAATTTCTGTACCAGTAGTTTAATGTACACATAACCTATAGTTGTAATACATTTGGTAACACAAGCAATTGCATCATGCTGGTATTCACAAATGACATATAACTATTTACAAAATTCCAGATCGCTAGGATGGCAGTGTCTCCTTTTGTGACATTTCTATATAAAAAATATTAATATTTTCAAATGACATATAGTTATTTACAAAATTCCAGCTAGCTGGGCTGGCAGTATTTCCCTTGTGTCACAGCAGCTAAAGTCTTTTAGGTAAAGATATGATTCTATGACCTGTGAAGATGTACAACTGCTATTTTTCAAGTAAGAGGTAGATAAAACCAAGTATATCTCTAACTGCTAGGAGAGACAGGTCCATTCTAACTGCATGCCAGATGTATATATAAAGAAACTTAGCTTATATCTTCTTTGTGTAAGTTTGTAGCTGCTTACATATTTGATTTTACAAAGTGTTTTGCTTCATTTTATTTGTTTTAAGTAAAAATGTATTATTCGGTTTCAAATGTCAAATGCTTGCGGCTTTACTGTTTTCTTAAGAATATGTGCTATTGGGATGGTGTACTAATAACTGTTGGCTTTCACCTTTTAAGGAGTTACTGCTGAAACTATTGTTATATATCAAGATTTTATGGTTGACTAATTTTACAGATAAGTGCTAAGTGCATTTTTGATGTGCTATAGTAGTCTAGCTTGTAGTAGCTTGACCATAAAGACAAGGAAGGAATTGTTGGTACTAGTGAGATTTCATTAACTCTGCCCTAGAAAATATTATATGTGGTTTGTCTACAAATTATTTTTAGACACATTTCACTTATTGTTAGTAAGATTACCCTGGAAGGCACTGGGCTCAATCTGTAGTACGCAAAATCTTGAGACACTAGTAATTATGGCTGTGATCTGCAACTGTGTAGTGTAATGCTTATTTGGTAGTCACAGATGTTGGTTATTACTAGAAGCAACAGTGTACATTTACCATACAGGCTTAATATCAGTCAACTGTCATACATTATTTAGTAATCATCAGTGAGGATCCTAATACTGTAGTCCATGTATGTCACATATATGTTGGTGGCAGTGCCTGTGATTATATGCTCAGTCTTCATCTATAGATTGGTAACAATGGTGAGAATTATGGGACTGTAGTCTCTGCCTACCATGTTAATTTGGTGTTCAGTGGTGAAGGATATATTGTGAAGTAAATATTTATAACCTGGACAACAGTTTTGTCATCAGAAAGTGTCTGTACCTTGTAGTCACAAGGAAAATATACAGCAGTATACCTTATGCAACACTTTTTTAATTTATAGAAACAATAATTAGGAAAATGGCAAAAATGAACTTGGTATGAAAATTATCAGTGTCACAACACACTAAAAAATGTATATTCTAAGTTGTTTTGTATATTTATGACAACCTATTGCATTATCCTGTCTTTTTTTAACAATTATATACTGACTGCTTTTGCCAAGTAGCCCAAGATGTGTTAAGTAATCCAGCTTGCCAGTATGGCCAAGGATGAGATGATAACTGTCTTGGTTGCAGCTAAAACTGACACCTAGAGGTGGTAGTGTTTAGTACAGAGCCAGAAATAATACAGATCTTTCCATCCCCATATGATCTTAAGATGCAGACTGAACTGAAGAAACTAGAGTTAGGAATGAAATACAAGAAGGGTAAAGTAGCCTGATATGGATAATACCAAGACCACAGAGAAAGTGATTAAGACTAGAGAGAAGGGAGCAAAAATGTTGATAGGAGGAAGCTGCAAATAGGGGAAAGGTGTAGCAAGAAAGAGAAATGCAGTGTCAGTACATAAAGGAACTTAATAAAGGATTTTCAACTGGAAACAGACTGCTTGCCTTGCTTGGATTACTTTTGAATGCTTAGTAATTCTGTACAGTATTTCAAATTCTATATTTTTTATTATTTTTTTGACTAAAGACGAGTTTACATTCACTACTTCTACTACTATTGTCTGATCTGATTAATATACAGTGATTAACTAGAGATATATGGACTGAAAATCTTTTACACAGAGAAGTTTCTTTCACTGTTTTTTTTTTTTTTTTTTTTTTTTTTACATAAAGGAACTCCTAACCCTTCAGCAAAGGCATGAGTAATGGATAAAACTGAGTTCTGGATGTCACAGCCTGTACTAAACTGTTTCCATTATATAAAGAGGCAGATAACTTTGATAGTTCTATTCAAGCATTTATACATGTGTGTAATCAGCACCAAACTGAGGGAATGCAGTGGGTGAGATGTGTAACTCCTCTGTTCATGGTAAGACAATGGCAAGGATTCACGAAGCCTCCGTGTAAGAGTTATAACTCTTACACGGAGGATGCAGTTAAACGGAGTGATGTCAGCATGCTCTGCATATTCATGAGAGCATGCTGAATCAAACCTAAGTCTAACACGGTCCATGTAAGACAGTAGGGGGCGTGTCCGTAGGCTGAGCCCTGCAAGCGCACACGCCCCCAGAAGTGTAAATGTGCCCAAAGTAAACACCCACAACAGAGTCCACGGAAATGTGAATAAACACAACACAACACATGCCCCCACAGACTATGAACATAAAATATATAAATGAACATGTTATATATTTTTTTAAATTGTAAAGATGTTTAACAGTGAGTGCGCTCATTTGCGCGGGCATGCCCGTAGCGCAGCTACAGTTAGCAGTCAGTGGGAAAGCATATAAGAACTAAATATGCAAAATAAGCCAGGAAGCAATAGCGTAGCGGTAGAGATGTTGGCTGAAGAGCAGGCAGTCATGGTTCGAGCCCCCACAACACCAATTTTTTTTTTGCAAAATAAGCAGGAAACAAGTCCCTGACAAATATGTACACATAAAACCACAATTTATGTAAAATGTAATGAAATAGCCCATTTATATTGAAGAAATGTGAGGTAACAAAAGAATAAAAAATGCCAGATGTGCTCATAGCTGAGCTACAGTTTAACAGAGTGAGTGCATCTGCCCGTAGATAAGCAGTGGTTAAACTGGTGCAAAATGAGTGCCCGTAGCTGAGCAGTGGCCTAACACACTAAATCTATGTGCCCCTAACTGAGCTTAGCGTAATATGCGTGCCAATAGCCAATTGAGGCTTAAAGCAGCGTATCCCGTTTGCGCGGAGCTGCGCACCGCGCAAACGAGCTAACCGACGGGCAATGTTGAGCAAGCCGTATCAAAACTGCCTTTACACAGACACACCCCTCAGCATGTCTAGACAGTCATGAAAAATAAAAAGCAGTGGCCAGGTTCGAACCCAGGATACTATACACCATAGTCAAGGTACCAAACCACTAAGCCATGACAGCAGTACCTAGAAATGCAATAATAGCTAACATATAGGAATGAATACAAACTGGAGCATGACAATTCAGGTTTACTGAAGTTGATACAATTCCAAAATGGCCAATCACAGATATGTGCGGGAAAAACGGACTATATAAGTCCCATAGGTGGAAATACACAGCATAAACGATTGTAGAACTGACCTGCAGGCAGAATGACAGGAGTAGGAGAGGGTAGTTGCTTTCGAGCACAGAGGTGGGGTGTTGAGGAGTCCAGGTACATGGTCTGGCTCCTAGTCCATAATCATGAGGCCCAACTCATGCAGGGCCAGGTCCTCTGGGGAGCATACAGGGCCGAGGCGTGGGACCGGTTGGCTCATGATCTCACTAGTGCCACAGGGATTCCAAGGACTGGTGAGCAGGTCCGTCACCACCATGCGGACCTGAAGAGATGCAAGCAGGACCAACTGAACCTTTGGATCCAGGAGGCCTGGCAAACACCCAACGCCCCACTACTGAGTAAGTAACATTTAATTATGTATGTAAGAAATTAAACTAGCTGATATTATGGAGATGTGTATTCCAATATTACTTCATTTATATTACAGCTGCAGGTGTCCGTTCTGTGAACCGCAGAGCCTATGGCGATAGGCTGGTGCGGTTGCACCTCCAGGCAGGTCAGTAATCCACTACCAGTAACTGTAAAGAAATATAAAAGTATGACAGTCAACAAAAGAGTGCAGTGTAGTCAGTAAGGAATAAAATCTGCAAGTAACAGTGTGAAAGTGTATGCAAGTATTGCTTGATTACAAAAGTGTGTTTCAGCCTGTAAGTTAAACCGAAAAATGAAACTGTCTGACATATTCTGAAATAAAAATGCCCTACCTGTAAGAAAATAGCACACAACCAGAAGCAGGCTGAAAAGTATAGCTGCAGAAGATGATGAAATCACATGTGTGAAATATATCCCTGTGGAAATACTGAAACATGACAGAAGTGAGACTGCTGGAAAGGATTGTAATAACTACAGGTAAAACATGTCAATAAAGCCTAGAAGTAAGTACCATCCTGAATAGTAAAATGAAAGCAAGTGAGAGAGTGTGAGAAAGTGTCATGAATCCAGCAATACAGTAGTAATAACCCCTGAATAAAGTATACTGCAGTCAAGACAGAATGAAATGCATGTGAGATTCAAAACCAAACAGCTCAATCTGTTCAAAGTGTTGCTGCATCTGGAATGTGTATCCCAAAATCTGGATATGTTGCTCTCAGTCTGCAATATGCAGATAGGATGATTGTCTGATATATCAAACATCCACACTTGTCTACAGCTATATAAAGCAAATGTAGCAAGATGATGTAGCTGAACAAAGCTAGATATGAATGTGTATGAAGAACCATAAAATGTATATTTATGTTGCAGTAACAGTCCTATCACCAAGTTGAAATAGTTATCATATAGGAAACTGTAGTTAGAACAGTAGTGTGTATATAACTGTAGCCATTAGAAATGTACAGCATATGTATTGTTATTCGAAGGTGTTAATATTACTTTCTTTACCCCACCCTATAACCACATATAACCCATTCCACATGAAAATGGTATGTGCAATCACAATTAACACCCCTGGACGTTTGTCCTGTTGGGTCATATATATTTGCATGTCCGTTGATGCATCTGCCCTGTTCATACATCCACACCTGATGGCCTGTTGCCATCAATTAACCCTGCATGTTGTTGGACTGTGTATTTCTGTTCAAATTATGCATGTGTTATGCACGCTGTTCAATGGTGTGAATATCTGGGTGTTTGGTTAATGGGAATACTAATGCATGCTGTTACAACTAATTGTGAATGGTATTATATGTCACTAACCCAAACTGTCATGACATAATGCAAAACATAGGACGACAGGGAAGGCGGGTTCCAGCGGACCCACCTCTCCCACCTCAGCTGGCGAGTGCACTTGGCACTAGTGCCGAGTCCGGACCCTCCTCCGGTGGCCCTGTGCCACCTGTGGGTGGAAGCGCTGCAGGGGATGGGGCTCGCCCCCCCTCTGCAAGTGTGGCTGGAGGAGAACCACCACTCACCCTCCATAGCGTCCGGACTGTGGTGCGTAGGGAGATTCGGGACTCTGTTCTCGAGCCCCTACGCCAGCTCGAGGCACGGGTGGCGCAACTAACAGGCATGCCTGTTGCCCCACCTACACAGCCCCCAGCACAGCCCCGTCCTGGACAGTGAAGGAACAGTGGCAACTGCCTATGGGTGGGGATATCAGTTCCACTGTTGCCATCTGTGGGCTCATGGGCTCTGGATATCCAAACCTCCGTCCCCGTCAATTGTGTAACCCCCCCACACGTGTCATACACCGCCCCTGTATGCGTCTTGTTTTTCTTGTCTGTTTACCTACCCAACCTACCTCCCCAGCTGTACTGACTTCCTTCACCTGACATACCACTCTCACCTGAAAAAAAAAGGGTACTCTGTACCCACAAAAAATTACGCCCCATACATAGCTGCCCATTCCGCACACATGTCTGCTGGACATGGAACCTATCAATTACAATTGGCCATACAACAAGTATTATTGTTGCCCTGACACCTGTCTCAGGGTTGGAAGGTTTCAAATGTCACACCAAATTACATACATATGCACAGCTGTTGCTGATGAAGAAATGGGCAGCTATGGGCCTTACCTACATCCCTCCTGCACATCCCAAGCTTGTTTCCCTACTGTCTTACCCTCTTTGTGACCCCTTTTTCACCACTTTCCTGTCTCCCCATTTTCTTTTCTTTCAAAGAAAATAGCGCGGGTGTGCGCAAGAGTAAGCACGTTTAAGCGATTGTAAGCGGGTGTGCGCTTGTGTGCGTGGAGCTAAACGCCAGTGCGCATGCGTGAGCTCCGAGCAAACCAGCGCTAACCCGGTTGCAACTGCTTAAAAGTGCCTTAGTCACTTTGATTGACAGGTCTTGTAGTCAGTTCAGAAGCAAAATAAAATCCCACTGGCAGTCCCGAACCCAGGACCTTGGAAACAGTAGTCTGCATGACTTATCACTAAGCCATGACTCTTATACAAGAACCTTGTGCTAAAATAAATATATCATGTAATAGTAGGAATGAATGTAAAGCCAATATAGATGTGTAGTACACAAAGCATGCCATTTAGAATTACTATCAAAACTAGTGGATTTCCATAATAGTAGTGTGTGAACAGAAACAGCCATGCTAGTTGGTAGCTAGTAGGTAATAATGTCACTATAGCACCTTGCAAGCCACACACATACTCACAGCAGGATAATCACTGCCCATACCCCACAACCTCTTACAGGAACACATCTGGACCAAGTAATAAAATATGTGGAGCAAAGGCCCAAAACCAGGGACACATTACAAATAATGTTACAACAAATGCAGACAGTTCAGAGAGTAACAGTGTCTGCATTTTGTGGCATGTTTGGAAGGGTATGAAGTCTGAAACTTGAATGTTTGTCACCATATTCTGACTTGAGCCCAGAGTGATTTGCCAGAAAAAGGTGTGCATGAGATATTGACCAAAATATGAGGCAGAAATGTGGACAACCTGCAAATATCTGTACACATGACGGGTCTGACACCACCATATTTGAATAGTTAAGAGCCTAGACATAGCAACAGTGAATGACTTACAGGGATGCCCCACAGACTCCATGTGAAATGTACAAACAGTAGGCAGAAAGGTGTAACACATGCAATGGTAACTATGGAGTCCTGAAAGTATTCACCACTTGCATGGCAGAAAAAGTGTAGTAATACATATGCTCATGCTAACCCACAGTCACAACTGCAGCATACCAGACATTTTAATGGGTGTACCCCACTGATATGTACCATTCCATGAGGCAGATAACAGATGAACCTGAAAGTCTCTGGGGCCTGCTTAGCAGCATACTCAAATACCCTAATAGATGTCAAGGCCCACACCATGGCCAGACCACACTGCATGCTGTAACACCCTAGCAGATATAGCAAGCATTCCAAGGTGTGAATGTACATGGAAAATAGGAAAGCTACAGCAGCACACTACAGTCAGGACACCTAGCAGGCATACAAGTAGTGACTGTAAAGGGCAAATATTGAAGCCTTAGCAACAAAGTGCAAGCAAAAGTGAAAGGAAAGCACACACACACACATTAACAGTAGTAGTAGTTGTAGGTGTCAGTGTACATACACAGTTAGTACAGGAAACTGGAGAAATGAATGGAGGAATGTTAATCTACAACACACCTGGAAATATGAGAGAGATACCAACCTTTACACTCACAGAACATTGTCCACAGCATAACAGCATGGTCCCTGCCCTTAAAATCTGAAAGGGCTATGCCTATCTCACATACCTTTTTATAGCACTGTTCTGAAATCACAGTGAGAACTGCAATCAGTACACAACTGGCTGCATGCAATTAGCAAATGCTGGCTAACAATTGGTGCAGAGGCCATCACATGGGCATATGCAGATACCTACAAAAGTATGCTGTACTCCCAGTCCACACATGCAATACTTTCATTGCACCCTGAGAAGGACGTGAGAGACAGACAGACAGAGAGAGAGAGAGAGACAGAGACAGAGACAGAGAAAACTGTAATTAAGCAGACACAAAGAAATTGTTCAGCAACAGCCACCTGAAAGCTGACAACTGGGAAGTGGAGCAGCAGGACAGAGAACCAGATGGCAACACAAGCAGCTGTGACAAACACAGGTAATGTAAAGTAATACTATAAAGGTCTACATACTGTGAACCCTCCATATGTGTCATTGGTCTGTATCCATATGTATATGAAGATGTGTAAAGGGCAGGGGACATACAGCAACTATCAGTGAAGGCTGTACATACATTTGTATGTGAGAGCATCTATGTGCACATATCAATGTAGGTTGACTGTAGGTTGTAGTGAAATGTACAAAGTAGGTTTCACAGTTATGTATGTTTAGCAGTATGTTAGTGTGTGTATACAGTATGGTAGACAAACATGTTGATATACCTGTCTATCATATGGATACGTATGTATGTCAACATATGTATGTGTATATATATATATATATATATATATATATATATATATATATATATATATATATATATATATATATATATATATATATATATATGATATGCATATATGTATACATACATAGAGAGAGAGATGTAGGAATACATAGACAGATGTAGATAGAATATTGTACAAACATATATATGTAATGCACACATACAGATATAGATATATGTAGATACATATACATAGACAGACTGATCTGACTATCTACAGGTATGACTGTATATGACGACCTTCAACACACCCTGTCCCACCCTCTGTCACTCTCACCCCTGTGTCCCCCTCTCCACATCTATAGCAATATATGTACATCAATATATATATGTGTATATGTATACAGACATATATATATATATATATATATATATATATACATATAGATATATCTATATATATATATATATATATATATATATATATATATAGAGAGAGAGAGAGAGATGTATATAAATTCTGAGTGAGGCACATGTGTACAGATGTATTGCAACAGGTGCCTGGTGACAAAGGCATGGAGTGAACACCAGTGTCAAAACTGGAGTACCATACCACATTCCATATCACCTACACCAGTAACCACCAGATATGTGATTGGCTGCCCACCACTGCATGTGTCAGGGGTGAACAGGGTCATAAATGTGTACAATGGTGGCCCCAATGATATTCACAGTGGCACACTATCCCTGGAATACCTGCACATGGTATGTGTCAGCGAACATGGTGTGTCAGCTATGGACATGTAGATCGGTGTACCCCTCCACACCACATAATGGATGCCATGGTATGGACCTCACATGACAACTACAGATATGGAGAAGGACACAGTGACATGTACAACACTGTGACAATGCACTCAAACACATTACCAATGCACAGTGACTGACAACACCACAGAGTACACATATACCACCCACATAGAGGTTACCACTCCCGGATATACATATGTAAGTCACACCCATGACAGATGTCCAACAACCATAGTAACACCTCACACCATCCACAACCTAAATGACTGCTGTGTGTCATCCGTGCCACTGCAATAGAGTGCACATGTGGAGGTAAAAGTACCTACCCACAGATAAGACATACCCTGCAATAAACCACACAGTGTTAAGAAGCAAGACTCCCCATGAGTACATGTCACACATACCCCTGCTGAATGTTAGTCAGATAGGTAATATGCCATATGAGTCACCCTGTGTAACTGTGTGACAGCAGCAGGTACCATCACACCACATGTGTCACAATGGTCAGGGTAGCAGAACAGTACGCTGCTGTAGTCCCAGGGCAATAGCATATTGTATAGTATTGTATTGTAATGTAATGTATTGTGTTGTATTGTATTGGTATGTTGAGGTGCCTCCTTCGTGGAGTGGAACCACTGCTGCTGTGCGCCAGTGTACAGGTACATATCCTGTAGTCAGGCTAGTGTTACATAGCACTTCTATATGTGTGTTTAGCTCCTGTCAGAGTTTATGTAGCATGCAACTGGGGATACCATCAGGTCCCATTCATGTTGTGTATTCTGCTGTCCTGAGGGTGGCTCTCACCTGGACATCTGTGATGACAGGGAGGTTACAGTCAGCTGGGATAACTATGTCTTATTTTGGGGAGAGGGCGGGTGACACCTGCACTGAACCTGTCTGCCACAATGTTGTCAATATCTGTGGTGTCAGTGAAATATTTGTTGTTGTGTACTAACTATGGGCATAGAGGATGGATCCTGACCAGGTTGCTAACATAACTGAAGAAGGCCTTCTGGTTATCTGTAGTGTCCCTCTTGATTTCCCTCTCAAAGTTGCCCATGGATGTTTGTATGATGGAAAATAGATCCTTACTAGTGCTGCTCAGACATGCCCTCCCTTTACGGAATTATGCTCTGTCTTGCAGTAGCTTCCATCTTCTGTAATACAATCTGTCTATGGCTGGGGTCCACCAGACAGGATGCTGTCCCTTTGTGGAGAGTATCTTGGTCATATATGGGATTGCATGATCCATGCATTCTCGGAGATGTCTGTAGAAAGCAATTGTGTAGGGGTCAGCATTGTGGGTTGTATCTGCCACTGGCCCAGTGGGCTGAAAGGATACCATGTCACTGTTACAAAGTGTAAAGTCTGCATCTGTAATGTTATTCACTATATTCATTTGTGCTGGTGGTGGAGGTGGGATATGTATATCCAGGGCAATCAGTGTGTGGTCAGCTCACAGTAGTTGATGATGTAGGCCATACAGTACCTAGATACAAACCCCCAGAGTGAGGAGGTGTTCTTGACCTGAATCAGTGTTCTGACTGCTGGGGTTTGGTAGTATGTTGTATGGAGTGTGCCAGGTACTGTTGCACAGTTGCTGGCTGAGCACTGATACCTGGCCATTTACATGTGTATCCACCAATAGACAGACAGATGCTATATATGTGAGATATGTTGTATCATAACAGTCGAGTAGCATGTGTAGTATGTGTGCCAAATTCTGCTGACATATATTGCTGATATCAGGTTATTTTCTTTCTCAGGTACATGGCCCACCCTCGGAATCTCACTTACTCCACAGCTGAGGAGGAGGAGATACACCAGAGCCTGGTGCAGGATTATGCAATACTCTTTTCCCGCACCAGCCAGAATCAGCAGGAGAGGGCTGCACTGTGGCAAGACCTTGTCCGTCGGGTAAATGACATAGGCACGCATAATAGGACATATGAGCAGGTACGACATCACTGCAGTGATTTAATCAGACATGTCCATCAGCGTCAGGCCAGATATCCACAGGCAACAGGTTGCCACAGGTGGTGGGTGGCTACACATCCCCACTCACCAGACTGGAGGGACTACTCATGAGTGTAGTGGCTCCAGTCCACCAGCAACAACAACAGCAGCAGACATGCATTATGATGGAGGCTGGAGCCACGCAGCAGCAAGACAGTGAACGTGCAGGTAATATGCCATATGTATAGTTCACTGTTGTGTACACTGGTAGTTAATGCATGTGTGAGGTGTGTCCTTGGTTTGTAGCTGTCACCATAGTATTTAATGTGCAAGTGTGATATCCTCAATATTAGCAGCTGACCTGTGAAAGGCGACTGTTGTACTAATGACCTGTATCATACTCAGTAACAATGGCACAGTTGTGCCCACTGACATTAGTTTCTTCATGTCTGCAGGTCCCTCTGGTATAACAGCAATGCAGCCTATCCATGCTGGTGAGTGTGTATTAACAATTCCTGTAATAGTTTTGATAGTAATAGTACTATTTGGCTCACTTAGTAGTGCTCTTTGTATGCATGTAGGTGTGTCTGTGTCTGTGTGTTGATATCATGCATACTGAGTACTGTACAATTGTGTGAAACTGTGTGCATGTGTGCATGTGTGCACATGTGCATGTGTGCATGTGTACATGTGTGCACCTGTGCATGTGCATGTGTGCACCTGTGCATGTGTGCATGTGTGCATGTGTGCACCTGTGCATGTGTGCACCTGTGCATGTGTGCATGTGTGCATGTGTGCAACTGTGCATGTGTGCACTTGTGCATGTGTGCATGTGTGCATGTGTGCATGTGTACATGTGTGCATGTGTGCACCTGTGCATGTGTGCATGTGTGCACCTGTGCATGTGTGCACCTGTGCATGTGTGCATGTGTGCATGTGTGCACCTGTGCATGTGTGCATGTGTGCACCTGTGCATGTGTGCATGTGTACATGTGTGCATGTGTGCACGTGTGCATGTGTGCACCTGTGCATGTGTGCATGTGTGCACCTGTGCATGTGTGCATCACTGGTAATGTGTAGACATTGTAAACTGTGTTTCCTGTTTCCCTCCCACAGGTTCTGGTGCTGCTCTGGTGTCATGTAGCAGGGAACCTGAATCAGGTGCCGTGGGTACTGATAATGATGACATCTGTGTAATGGCACAGGAAGGTATGCCAGGGTCTGCCATTGGTCAGCTGATTGACAGTACACAGCTGTCGACCCCATCAATGCGCACAGTTATCCTGCCAATACACCCTTTGTCACCAATGTCCCTAGGTGATGGACAGCATACAGTGGGCATTGACCAGGGTAATGTGGTATCTGTGGCACATGCCTCCCCACACAGCAGCCATGGGCATGGCCCAGAGATGGTACCACACAGACAGATGTCCAGGGTTCTCGTGGGAGCATCCGTGGGTGTACTGCCCCTGTCAGACATGCCCACAGAGGTCTTACAACCTCATCTATGTTTCGGGCTGTGATGCAGGCACAGTCACGTATGGAACGGTACACCAGACAGGGTCTGTGGGAGCTGACAGCATGTCGCACAGCCATAACTGACAGTATGCATGACATTGCGGCTGCCATCCGTGATTTCACCGATGTCATAGACAGACGTTGTGGGGACATATTAGACCGGTTCCACAACTACATGTCCATGAGCCAGGGCGATGGTGGGCGGTTGAGGCATCGACGTGGCCGTATGCCAGCAACAGCAGCAGCTGGCAGTCGTCGTAGACGACAACAGGGCCGTGGCCGCCCCCATAGTGCCAGCAGCAGCCCCAGCAATGCTGGGTCTGTGCTGTCATCAGACCGCCCCAGGAGACCACGTGCACGTGGCTCTGGCCAGGCCCGACAGGGATCTGTGTCCAGTCAACGAACACCTGCTTCTGATGACAGTACCCAGTCTGGGTTGGTACCAGATACGGTCCGTAGCATCCCTGCAAGGCACAGGTACCGTGTCCGTGGCCAGAGACACTGATCTGTATGACCTGGCAGGTACAGTCTGTGGCTGTCCACAAACACCAGTATATGGCAGCCATGAGGTGGAACTGTGTGCATCCATACACACATGCAAATTGACAACACCTAGGGCTACCGCATACACGCACACACTGCATCAACATTGCCCCACCTTCTACTGCTGTCCCTCACCAACACACATACACATACATGTCAATCGGTGGTATCAGTGGCTGACTCAGGCATACCACGTTCACACCCTGTGCATATGATGAAACTGTGCCACCTCCTGCAATCTGTAACAACTGTGCAGGTACAGGTTAACATGTTGCTGATGCACAGGGTGACCACATAGATGTGTAGTAATAGTATCATGTTGTTAACAGTACTGTGTGCTGAATTAATTGTGGGTATATCACAGCATGTCTGATGCAGTAAGTGTGTGATTGTCATGTACTGTTGTCTACACCCATGGTAAGTACCATAGTGTATCATCTGCACATGTTGGCATACTGGTGGTAATGATGTCAACAGAAGGCTACATACATAGGTAGCACAGGGGATAAGGTAATGAATGTAGTAATACTCAATGATGGACATGTAAATTGCAAGTGGCATGTTGCCCACACTGGACTCTGCAATGCAGATGTTTGAGGATGTTGATATGTGTGCAGTACTACACGACTGGTACAGGACACACAGGAGCACCCTAGCACTGCATGCTCACATCTCATACCATGCTAGACAGCCCCAACACACAAAACTAACTGTCACAGGAGGGAGAGTCCCCATATATGTCAGGGATACTGTGGTGGCAGGCCAGGTAGCATACATCCTACTAAGTATGGAACCACTGAGTGAAGGCTCAGTGTCTGTTATTTGACATGTGTATTACTGTAGGTATGAGCACATGGGTTTCCATCCAGTTATTGTACATCCTGACAGTACATGGTCTGTACACTTGTGTGTGCTGAGACTGGACCCTAGCCATCTGACCCGTGTATTTCCATGTACATGTGCATAGTGCCTGCATATTTGCAGTGTTACCTACTGGAAGTGGTACAGCTTGTTTGTTGTACAATGGACTGCATGCAGCCCTGTTTACTGTAGCTTTGTTTGCATGCATGTTTGCTTGCAATTACCCTGGAATACTGATCACACCTGCAATGCATAGTTATAGAGCTTCTGTGGACTCATATTGCCATCTGCATAGCTTACTATATGTATGTCCATATCCCACTTGACAGGATGTCACTGTTTGTCCTGTTCACATGTACATTGCCTGTGACACAGTGCATATGACTTACCTGGCATGTGTCCACGTGAGCAGTCATATATGCTACTGCTAACTAATCACAGGCACCACACCTTCACATATTCATCTTCTGTTGAACTACCTGCTTCGCTAGGGACGGCCTGCACCTGTCACCCCTGGGCTTTCAGATATTGGCAAAGGCTCTTGCTACCCCCATAGTGCCTATGTTAGGCAAGGCTCAAATGACAAACCCACCTTCATAGGTATCACAAGGGATAAGAAACTAAGAATAATGCTACCCAACGCCAGAAGTCTAAACCTCCAGATGCATGCACCCGAAACTCTCCTTGGCATGGAGAACATCGATATCTGTGCAGTAACAGATGCCTGGTTCAGGGCTACTGAGAGCACACCAGCACTACCAGGTTTAACCTGGTTGATTTCTTTGAAACAGTCACCAAGGTCATTGACGAGGGGAAGGTGGTTCACACAGCCTACCTGGACCTCGCAAAAGTCTTCACAACAATACCCCACTTGGGCATTCTAGAGAAGCTCACCAGCTTAAATATATGCCCCTATGTCACTAGATGGATTGCACAGTGGCTCAAGGACAGAACCCACATGGTTAGAATTGCTGGAGCCATGCCAGACTCCAAACCAGTTACAAGTTGTGTCTCACAAGGCTCAGTCCTGGGACCTCTCTTGTTTGGTATATATTTATTGGAGGTACAGGCCAACACGGACGGACTGTGGCTGACCAAATATGCAGATGACTGCGAACTGGCCACCATAATCGACTCTCCAGCCGACACAAGCATCATCCAAAGGGGCATCATAGAAACAGACAACTTGTGCCAGAGCCATGGCCTTCAGCTGAACAGTGTTTAGAAAGGGAAATGTGCATCCTGTAGTCTGTTCACCTAGTTGCCAAAAGGGACATTTCCCTCACACACACTAACCCCCCTCAGCCAAAAACACACACTTGCCATTTGCAGGATTCAAACCCCTATCTGACTATGTTATGACACTTGAGATGGACACATTAGCAGAGTGTGCTATTTGCATTAGTGGGAGGTTTCCCTTCTCTTGCTGTACTTATAGGGTGCTGACATCATCAGTGTTTAGAAAGGGAAATGTGCATCCTGTAGTCTGTTCTCCTAGTTGCCAAAAGGGACATTTCCCTCACACACAATTGCACGCACACAAACCCCCCTTAGACAAACACACACACTTGCAGGATTCAAACCCTTACCTAACTATGTTATGACATTTGAGACGGACGCATTAGCAGAGCGTGCTATTCACATTACTGGGAGGTTTCCCTTCTCTTGCTGTACTTATAGGGTGCTGACATCATCGGTGTTTAGAAAGGGAAATGTGCATCCTGTAGTCTGTTCACCTAGTTGCCAAAAGGGACATTTTCCTCACACACACTAACCACCCTCAGCCAAAAACACACACTTGCCAATTGCAGGATTCAAACCCCTATCTGACTATGTTATGACACTCAAGACGGACACATTAGCAGAGTGTGCTACTCGCATTACTGGGAGGTTTTCCTTCTCTTGCTGTACTTATAGGGTGCTGACATCATCAGTGTTTAGAAAGGGAAATGTGCATCCTGTAGTCTGTTCTCCTAGTTGCCAAAAGGGACATTTTCCTCACACACACCCCCTTCAGACAAACACACACACTTGCCATTTGCATGATTCAAACCCCTACCTAACTATGTTATGACACTTGAGACGGATGCATTAGCAGAGCGCACTATTCGCATTACTAGGAGGTTTCCCTTCTCCTGCTATACTTATAGTGCTGACATCATCTGTGTTTAGAAAGGGGAATGTGCATCCTGTACTCTGTTCTCCTAGTTGCCAAAAGGGACATTTCTCTCACACACACACTAACCCCCCTCAGCCAAACACACACACTTACCATTTGCAGGATTCAAACCCCTACCTATGTTATGACACTTGAGACAGACACATTAGCAGAGCACGCTATTTGCATTACTGGGAGGTTTCCCTTTTCCTGCTATACTTATAGAGTGCTGACATCATCGGTGTTTAGAAAGGGGAAAGTGCATCCTGTAGTCTGTTCTCCTAGTTGCCAAAAGGGACATTTCCCTCACACACAACTACACACACACTAACCCCCCTCAGACAAACACACACACTTGCCATTTGCAGGATTCAAACCACTACCTAACTATGTTATGACACTTGAGACGGACATATTAGCAGAGCACGCTATTCACATTACTGGGAGGTTTCCCTTCTCCTGCTATACTTATAGAGTGCTGACATCATCGGTGTTTAGAAAGGGGAATGTGCATCCTGTAGTGTGTTTTCCCAGTTGCCAAAAGGGACATTTCTCTCCCACAGACTTACACACACACCAGCCCCACTCACACACACAGAGCATTTGCAGGATTCAAACCCCTACCTAACTATGTTATGACACTTGTGACGGACGCATTAGCAGAGCACGCTATTCGCATTACTGGGAAGTTTTTTTTCTCCTGCTGTACTTATAGGGTGCTGACATCATCGGTGTTTAGAAAGGGGAATGTGCATCCTGTGGGGAGGCAGACGCCAAGCACACTCTTGCTAAGCTGTCATTCCCTAGGGCAAACAGCCTAGTGTTGACCTCTACACCCATATGTTTAATTGTCAAATGCACATTATTTGTTGCTGATAGACTGTTTGCACATCTTTATTGCCATAGCATTCCCTGTTTGTATGAACAACTTGTGCATCTGTGGAAGATGTTTGCATATGGGAGGGATCCACTATATCACGTATGTCTCTGTAGTCATTTAACTGTGTGCACTGGGCAGACTGCTGTAATGTGGTTGGTTCCTGGAATAACACGTAAAAATACCAGATATGTGTGTCCAACTGCTAAACTGAGATTTGGCCTAAGTGTGTGAGCATACCCAGTTGAGCCTTCCCATGGCATGTTGTCTGACATATGTCTCATTTATCAAAGTGTGTGAGCATGCCCAGTGTGAGCATTCCATATGTTGGACTCTGCAGCCCACCACATTTGTGGATGAGTGTGAACTTCAACAAATATCACCTGTTTATGGTTGTGTGTTGTGTGTCATATTGTGTAGTTACTGTACAACTGCTTTGTGTGTGAACACAACAGGATTATACTGTGCCTGCAGTGTTTGCATGGGATACTTTGCTTACAGTTGTCAACATCCTTTCACACTGACCTACCACTGTAGTACTGTATAGTGTACTGGTAGTACTTTGACTGTGGTGGACAGTATTCTGGGCTTTAGTGCTATCACTGCTTTACATTTCGATAGTGAGCACAACAGCCTGGTTAGGGGCCAGTTGTGTACATCTGACCATGTTGCATTCTGTTCAGATATGAACTACTTAAACCAGGCTTGTCCAACATTGGTAGTGTATTCCACAACATAGGTGTACATTTGCAAACACTAGCGATGTGCCCTAGTCCATGTCTAATGCTAGTTGGAGAGTGTGTTTGTCCTTCAACACACATTGTAAGTGGAGTTTGCCATGACATATGTCATGGTTAGTATACTGTGCCTCTGTCTACCTGTGACATGACAGTGATACCCAGGATAAAGCTACCATCTCCCATCCACTCATCAAGATTCCTATTGAGGAAAATTGATAAGTGACGCTATGGGTAGCCTGTACTGGGAGTTCACTCATGGGTGGGGGTGGCTTCTGTGTTATGGATCATGCAGTACAGCTTGTCCTATGTAAGTCAGTGCTGGGGTTCAGGTCTCTCATGTTCATAGCTCACTGCCATTCAGATTGTACAAGGTGCAGCATGTTTATTGATACCAGCAACACAGGCAACACATGGCATCTGTGCAAGCTCTTTGATACTCCTGGTGAGGTACTGTTGGGGACTTTACGGTTGATGGAGGTGTCTGCTGAGGTACATCCCACAGGGGCTATTGTAGTCAATTGTACCGCTGATGAAGGATGACTGCAGAGCCACAATGACCTCCCCTTATCTAGATCTAACAACCTTCATGATTAGGTGGGTATATGGTATGTTTCTGTAAACACTACAGCACATGTTTGTCCAATGCAGGATATCTATCACCTTGTGTCCCCAGGTCTGTCATTACATGTTAACTACATAATGGGTTAACACCTATGTGGTAATTGGTGGGCACGTACTGTATATCCACGGGGGTTGACTATACACTTTTCTGCAATTAGCTTGCTGACATGGCTATGGCACCAGTTGTCTGTTTCTATGTGGCCCTTTTGTGGGATGCTTGTGTCAGCTGGTGGATCATATATGGTGAGCAGTTTGTAGTCCTCTGCAAACATGTTCAGACACAGTCCTTCCATGTTTGCCTGTACCTATGGGACATATATACCAGACGAGGGAGATCCCAGGACCAAGCCTTGTGGGATGCCAGTTATATCTGGTTTGTAGTCTGACATGGCTGCAGCATGTCTGACCATGTCTGTTCTGTCCTTGGTCTGGTTTGCAACCCCTCTACTGACATAGGGGTTTATATTTAAGATGGTGAGCTTATCTATAATGAACACATAGGGTATTGTATAGAAGCCTTTGCAAGATCCAGCTACGCTGTGTGGACCACATTGCCCTCATCAATAACCTTAATGACTGTTTCAGTTGAGTCTAACATGTTTAGGGGCAGGATCTGCACTTAAGAAAGCCACACTGGGTAGGGTCCGGTGTCAGTAGGTCCCCAATATCTTTATGTCTGTGGTACATGCTGATCCTTTCCATAGCTGTACAGACCGAGCTTCTCAGGATTCTGGGGTAGTAGTTTTCAGTATCCATTCAGGCAACACCTTTGTTGAGAAGGACCACTGTTGTTGTACACTGCTCTTTGGGTACATATTCTGTGGTAAGGCTGACATTGAGCAGTAGTGTGATTTGGCATTCCATTCATCTTGGAGTCCATGTTGCACTCAGCCCAGGACACCATCTCATACCATTGCTGCTGTGTGTTTTGCTTTGTAGATGCTGGCTGTTACCTCAGCATCTGCAATGTTGGGGTGGAGCAGTCTGCTGGGATAGATATTCTGCATTCTGGGGGGGGGGGGTTTGCACTGCACCTGTCAGGATGTATGTTGGCAATATGTGTGTGTGTTTGTGATATTTGTGTGATTCAGAGCATATCTGTGAATACCCAACACGGTTCCTACCATCAGTTGTGAAAGCCTTGGGATTATCCTTAGTGTCCTGTACAATTTGTATCTTCATAGGTTCATAGGTTCATACTAGGCTATCCACCCTAGGGCATTTGTTAGCCTAGCCAGAGTGTGTGGCTTTTGCCACCCCTTGCTATGTGAATATTATGGCCATTTATGATTTGCTTTGCTGTTCCTCTGTTTGGACATGACACAGTGAAGACCCCCAGTGTAACTCTACAATCATCCATCCACTTGGCAAGATTCCTGTTGAAGAGTGTCAGTGAGGGGCTCTGCCTAACATGGAGTGGGATTCTGGTCCAGGGTGTGGGGAGCCTCTGGATTATGTATCTGTCCCACCAGCACATCCTATTTCATTATTTGTTGAGGTTGACATCTCTCACTCTCACAGCTCCGTTGGCTTTGAGTTTTATGGGGTGGAACATGTCCATTACTCCTGTGTTGGGCATGGCCTTCTACAACAGGCATGCAATGCCTCTGTGTAGGCAGTATGTGACTGCATTCAGCTGGGGTGTCTACAGCCAGGCAGCATATGACATATATTTGAGACCCTTTATCCTCTTGGTGAGGTACCTTTGAGGTCTTTCTAACTGCTGCAGGTGTCAGGTAAGGTACATCCCATATGAGGCATTGTACTAGATTATGGGTGTGATAAGAGAACAGTATAGGGGCACAATGACCTCTGTTGACGTAGATGTGAATCCTTTCCTGATACGGTGTTAAATGTAGACAGTCTTCCTAGCCACATTGGCAATGTGGGTGTCACATAACAGGTTACTGTCCACTTGTGTCCCTAGGTCCCTGATTACTCCTTCCATACATAATGGTTTACCACCTATGTGGTAATCTGTGGTACCTTGTTTGGTATTTGGTTGGACATTCATACTGTCCAGTGTCTTCAGGACGGCTGGGTGGGGTTCCTGTGTGTGAGAGTGTGGTCTGTAGCATGCTACAGACTGTACAGCAGTCTTGCCTACAGTTAGTTGCACATGGGTGGACTCCAATGCCTTGTGCATTGTCAGTTACCTGGACGTATGGGTGTCTGTGCTGAATATGGATACTCACCCTCCTTTTATGTTTTGTTCCAGGTTTTGGGGCCATGACACATGATATGTGGTATAACCTGGTAGTGCTGGTGTGCTGTCAGGAGGCTTGCAGCAGGTTTCTGTCACTGCACAGACATCGATGTTCTCCATACTGGGGATGGCCTTGGGAGCATGCATATTGGGGTTTACACATCTGGCATTGGTCAGCATTACCCTTATGTTTCTTTCCACTTATGTTTTCTAGGGTGGTGGGTTAGTCTTTTCAGCCTTGCCTACAAAAGGCTCTATGGAGGTGGCAAAGGCCTTATCCAATATCCAGACACCCAGAGGTAACAGGTGCAAGCCATCCCAAGAACAGCTGCATGGCTTGTCAAGCATGACATCCCAAGCAGACAGACATTGGATCCCCTTGGAATGACACCAGTAAGTGTGCCACTTGCTATGACTGATCATTCCGTGTTTGTACTGTGGCATTATTCTTGGTAAGGGTAGGATGCTGCAAACAGTGAGTGTCATACCGGCCTGGACTACATAATTAGAGAGCTCATCTATGTCTCTTTTCATGTAGTCTAGGGAGGTACATCTCAGGTCATTCACACCAGCATGGACTATGACTGCATCATATTTCTACTTGCTTTGGAGTGACCTGCATACTTCTGTTATGTGGCGTATTATGGCAGCCTACAGGCAGCTTACTGTACCCTTTCCCTTGTTCAGTCTGGTGTGCAGGACAGCAGTGTGTCTGACTATGGAGTCACCTATTACAACTGTATCAGGCATGTTGTTTCTCCCCTTCTGGCCTGTGACTGTTTGGCACACCAGCTTTGTGTACTATGTGTTGCATGTGCTATGTTTGGAGGTTGTTTGATTGGGTGTCTGCTTTAGAGGCCTCTGTTGGTGTGCTGTGTTTGTAATTTGTGCCTCCGGGAATGTTTTTCTGTGTTTATGTGTTTGGTTTGCAGTTGTGATAGGTCTATGTGGGACTGTGTTTGTGGTGTGTGTGGTTACCTTCTCCTCCTGACTAGTTTTGGGAGTACTGAGTTGAGGGAGCTCAGCCTCCAGTTTGGATAGATGGTTGCATCTCTCACATATATTTGTATTTCTTGGGTGGAGTTGGGGGTTGTCTGTGTACTTGGGGCAGGTGTAACATTGCCTCAGGATTCACAGATTCAACTTGTTGTGGCTGGCCTTAGTAGATTGTATGTGTGGACAGATTTTATTGCCATACTACTGATCAGTGATTACTTCATTGTTTATGTTTGCTCTATCATGTAGTAGCTTTCTCATTCTCTTGCATGGTTTGGTTATGGCTGGTGTCCACCATGCCAGATGCCTGCGTGTATGGCATTGTGTCTTGTTTTAATTTAGAATTGCATAATCCAAGCATTCCTGGCAGTGTTCATGGAATGGCTGTATTACAGGTTCTGAGGTGTGGCCCATATTTTGCACCTGCACAGGACCTTTAATGGATTCCACATCAGTTTGGAGGAGTGCAAATATTGCTTTACACATGTTTTCCACTGTGGTTTTCTGGCCAGGGACTGTGGTCAGGATTCGTATATCCAGTGTGATTACTCTATGGTCTGGTTTTACCAGTGAGCAATACACTTCTCTTCTTGCCATCCAGTACCCATGTTGCTGATTATCACATCCAGTATGCTTACCCCTCTTGTGGGAGTGGTACATTGTTCCTGGGCCTTTTGGTTTATGGATTCTATGAACTTTTGTCCTACACTGTTGGAGCTAGTATAATGCTCCCAGTCTATGTCTGGGTATTTTCAGTCACCCAATATAATGTGGTTTGGAGGACTTGATATATTCATGTATTCCAGCATAGGCCAGGTGCAGTTCCTGGTGTTGGGACAGTAGTCTGTAGCAGGCTATAAATTGGGGGGCAGTTTTAGCCACTGTTACTTGACCATGGCTAGTCCATGCTGCTTCTTGTTGTGGTACAAACATGGGGGTGTGGTTATCCTTGACAATTCTTGCTAGTCACCCTCCTTTTGTAGCTTGTTCCATGTTTTGAGGCTGTACAGCACAGTATGAAGTGTAACCTGGTAGTGTTAGGGTGCTGTTGTGAGCCTTGACTCAGTTTTCTGTTACAGCGCAGATATCAACATTCTCCATACTGGGTGGGTTTAGACTGCATGCATCTTGCTGTTTCGACTTATCCCTTATCTTATTCTTATCCCTTCTGATACCTATGGAGATAGGTTTGTGTTTTGAGCCTTACCTATTCAGGGCACACTGTGGGTAACAACAGCCTTTGCCAGTATCCATACGGCCTGCACTGATAGGTGCATGCCAGTCCTAGCAGGTGGAGCATCATGTCATGCTCAGCATGTCATCCCAGACTGGCACACATTGGATCGCCTTTGACTAACTGCGATACTTCAGTCAATTATTGCACTTGATCATCTCATTGTCATATTGTGGCATGATGCTTGGTGAGGGTAGGATGTTAGTCAGGGTCCTCAGGTGTGCATATAGTACATGGTGTTACATTACTTAACACATGGCATTCATGCCTCAGGTGGTGCTGCAGGGCTGCCTCTGTCGGATGCGCATATTACACTTCCCTGTACATGTTTGTGAGCAGGTCATGTCATTGTAGGCATCCATGTTATTATTTGAGTGAGTCAGAGGGGGTATCATTCCCAGGGTTCCTACTGAGCCAGTGTATGTGCTATGCGTTGCCTCTTTGCCAAGGCCAGGGCATACTGGGCATGCCTCCTTCTGCCTACTGGGGCAGGCTCAGGTTGTTCCTCCTCCGAGTCACGCTCTGCCTGTGATGGCCTTGGCAATGGTGGGGGGGCTGTTTGGCCCAGCCCTATGCTGGTCCTGCTGCAGCTGTTTCTGCAAGATCATATTATGTAGCATAGCACATACCATGGCAATTTGGGTACATGTAGTTGGTGTGTACTGCAAGGCTCCACCAGATGTGTCCAGACACCGGAACCGTGACTTGAGCAGCCCAAACACACGCTCTATTACATTACGTGTTTGTGCGTGTGCCTCATTATGGCGTTCCTGTTCAGGTGTGTGTGCGTTTCTGATGGGTGTCATCAGCCACGGCTCCAGTGCATAACCTGCATCCCCCACTAGGTGTCCATGTGGGATGTCCCCATTGGCAAATGTCTGGTACAGCTGCGCCAAATGCCAGATGTGGGAATCATGGTAGCTCCCAGGACAGCCAGCACACACATTCATTATTATGCCCTGGGCATCACACACGACCTGGCAGTTAATGGAGGGGAAGCCCTTGTGGTTGATGTATGCCCTACCCCGGTCACCGGCTGGTGCTTTGATGCGTATGTGCGTGCAGTCTATTGCACCCACTACCTCAGGGTATTCCACTATTTGCTGGAAGAGACGCATATTGCTGGCCAATACCTCACGGGCATTGGGGAAATATACATGATCACCGACATGTGCTAACATGGCATCCAGGAACTGGTGCAGTACCCTGGAGGCTGATGCCTGTGATATCCCCATCATATCACCAGTTGATCTCTGGAAGGTACCTGTTGCTAGTATTCTTAGGCCAACACATACCTTGGTTTCCACTGGGATGGGTTCCCCTCTGTTGGTTCTGTGTGTGAGGCGTGGCCTGCACAGCTCCACTATTTGCTGCAGGAGGTCTCTGTCCACTCTATAGCGCTCTACTATCTCCAGCTCATGTAACCCGTGGTAGGTGACCCTGGGCCTGTACACTCTTCTCCGTCTCCTCACTGTGGGTTGTCTGGCACCATCTGCATTGTCACCACCCTCAGCAAGTCGCCTATGTCTCATTATGACAGCTATGGCAGCCCCTAACATTTCTGCTCTGAGTTCAGCTTTTTCAGTTTTCACTTCTAATAACTTAACTCCTGTCTTGCAGTGTCTCTTGAGAGAAACATCCTGCACTGCTGTTTGCAGAGTTTTAAGTGCTGGGCTGGGCTACTATTCTGCCTGTGTAATTGCCTGCTTCTAATTGTTTTCACCTGCTAGCTCCAGCAGTATTCCCTGTTAGCTTCCTACTAAATCTGTTGCTTCCTTTTTCCTCTCTGTTTCCTCAGAGAGGAGCCGTGTGCAAACCAGCAGAAACATGCTCACAGTGGCTTACACGCACGCACACATGCTTACATGGTTCAGAATCTGCTTATTCTGGTTAAAATGCATGCACACCCGTGCAAACAGTGTTAAACATCTCCCAACACGCTCCCACATGCTCAGTCTGCCTTACACGCGCGCACACTGTCTTACTCGCGCTTCATAGTGCGCACACGTGCGCATGCACGCCCTGCAAGAAACTTGGGTGTAGGCAACAGTGTATACCTTCCATTTCTTGACTTTCTCATGCTTATCTAGTGGCACACCTCTTTCCATGATATCTGTCTGACATCTGTCATGTAACTCTGACCTCCAATGAACTGCATTTCTTTCTACCATTCCCCCCTGTGATGTCACCTATCTCCTACTCTGTTCCTCCCCCTTCTGTAACTCTTACACTACTCAGACTGTGCTCATTTGCTATGTGACAGTGGAATTCAGTATCCTAACACTCATTTGCATCAGATTGCCTACTAATGCTTAGTTACATGTCTTAGACTTAGCTTCCCCCCTTAGCAACCACTACACGGTGGCCATGTTGGTTTTGGTCTGCTGGTCCCTGCATTGACATTCCATGTATTGCATAGAACCCACATTTGTGGGTTTATAACCTTCTTTTTTATGTTTTATACAGTGCAGCCCATTTGCGCGGGGCTGCCCTGGGTTTAAAAAAAATTATATTTTTAAGATATTTGCATCAGGTTACCTTGCCAATGGCCACATATTTGGCCATTGGCATGCTGCCTGACACATATGCACCCTTTATTTGGAGCTGACATGGCTCCATTGCGGTTTGAGAAACGTACTCAGTTGTCAACTGAGTACATTTCTGCAGCTAAAACGGCTCTTACACGGGCTGTTCTGGGCTTCCTGGATCGCTAATCATCCTCATTTGCATGCTATTCGGCTGCAAGTGAGGTGATTAGCTTATCCACGCCACTCCGTAAGAGCCATTTTAGCTTGTCTCTTACACGGACTTTGGGCTGTTCCTGGATCGCGAAGGCTGCATGGAGTCTTACACTACTCTTAGACTCCGTGCAAGCCTTTGTGAATCCGGCCCAATGTGTGCTAAAATTATTGATTCTGACTGGGTGAGATGTGTAATTCCTCTGTTCATGGTTAAGACAATTTATATTAAAATGACAGATTCTGTCTGTCTAGATTATTGTAAATTAAAACTGTTTTCAAAAGTTTTAAATTTGCTCTTGATGCTTATAAAAACATTTGGAGTACACAGGAGAAAGACACTGGCAATGTTAGCAATTTCTTTTCAAAGTACTTACTTTCACAGGTCAGTAAGAGAATCTCAAGAAAACTCTTTCTGAAATTTTAGGAGACCTTATGAGAAGGAAATTAACAAGCAGATCATCAACATTGCTGCAGAAATGTGCAACAGGATGACCACCTGCATATGAAAGAAGTATCCAGCATGTCACATAGCTATAGCAAAACACATGGGAGCAAACTAAACCTTTGCAGGAGACGTTATAGCAAATAAGGAAATTGCAAGCTTAACTGCACACTAAGATGTTGAAGGAAAATGTTTCTAGTCTAATCACACAGGTGATGTGTGGTCCAAATGTCTATACTGAAACAGTGGATTACAAAAGCCATATAGGAGTATAAAATGAGGCAGCACCACACTAGTGGTTTTCAAACTGGCTTATGCAAGTGTGTATCCACTAGATAATGCAACAAATTTGAGGAGGATACTGCAGGATATATAATCTGTCAAAAAGTGTTAGGTCACAAGATAACACCAGTCTTTTGCCAACCAGTAGGACGCAAAGTAGAGATAAGGCCCCAATGGACAATCAAAAGGACAGAATGATCTATAAGGCAACACAATTCCAGGAAAAGGAACAAGTGACAAAAATGTTCAGATGATTTCTCCAGAAACCTTTCTTAAGGTCCAGTAAGGGTGGAGCAGTATGAAGAAGCTGTATCAAACTAAGGTAAATGTAATTTTATTTATTTTATTTATTTATTTATTTGTAGTTGTTTTACCAGGATAGTCCATTGGGCCAATATGAACCCATTTTCAATGGAGTCCTGGGGAGAAAAGCTCCAGAAAGAAGGGTTACAATATGTGTTACAATGTTTACAATATTATGCAGTTTGAGCATCAAAATTATATTTTAATAAAAACAGTGATCACTATAAATTTTGCAACATGTACAATCCACAAGTATTGAATGCAAAAAAGTAAACTGTACTGAGTATATCACTGACTTCTTTTGAAATGCAGTAGAACTTGTTATAGATTGAAACTAATCTGTTTCTTAAATGTGTACACAATTGCAGTCATGTCAGATATGAAAAAAAAGACATTGCATCATTTGAACAGTAGCTTGCTCAACTCAGCCCCCCCCCCTCCAATAAAAACAGTATCCACACTGAAGAAAAGCGGAAAACATTGAGTCTAGGTATTTTTAAAACTCATTCAGACTATTAGCTACAGTTCTGTTACTGTCTTATGTCTAGATGATGTAGGTAAATTGACTTCCCAAACAGATTTCAAGCTGCATTCTATGGCCTGTAAAGATTTACACTATTTGAAAGTTTTGGTTAGGGGTATATAGCAAATCAAGTATATATTTAGCTACTGGTAGAGCTGCAAGAGATAATGTTATTTAGAAGTATACTGTAGCCAGACTTTTTGTTTAAAAATGTGTTTTCTACTTTGTACATGTTTATAGTCTCTTGTAGATTTGATTTTACAAAGTGAGTTCCTTAATTTTACTTGAAGTACAGAATTTTATTTTTCATTTTTGATGCTTGTGGCTGGTTATTTACTCTTAGCTTAAGAGTATGAGCATTGTAATGGTGTACTAATAACTGTTAAAGGTCACCTTTTGGAGATTTACTTCTGAAACTATTGCTACCAAATCATAATTTAACAACTGTCTTATTTTGAGTATAAAAGGCAGTAGTGTTCTGGCATACTAGAGTTGTCTATGTGGTGGTGGAGTTGCTCTAAATACAAAGAAGGTAGCTTTGGTACTAGACAAGTATCATTAACCTCTGCTAAAATACAGATTACAAGTTAGTGTTTTTGTGCAAAATAATTTTAGATAAGCTATAATTATTGTTAGTATAACTGTATTTGAAGGCACTGGGCTCAGTGTGAGTTGTGTGAAATACTAGGGAGCAAGTGTTTATAATGCTAATCTGCAGACGTACAGTGCAACTTTATTTGTATATTGGAACTGGCTGTTATATGAGGTAACAGTATATTTACAGTACAGTCTTAAGGCCAATCACCCTTCTCATATATACTTAAGACCAATCATAATTCTCATATTATTTGGTGATAATCAGTGCATAGCCCCTCACTGTCACATATAATTTGGTAACTACAGGTAAGATTATACCTGTATTCATCATGTGTAAACTGGCATTAACAGCAAAGACTGTGATAATTTTACTATTGTCTGTCACAAGTATTCATCAGCATCATCAGGCCCCTTTTTCTCATTTTCTTTTTCCACATGGGGTCGGGGTATTGTGTTAACTGTTGCCATCTCTCTTGATTCAGTGCCACGGTCCTGCCTTCTTTAACACTCATGCCTGACTGTCACAGATCTTCTTTCACACAATACATCCACCTCTTTGCTAGATGTCCTTGTTTCCTCTAACCTTCTTCCTGTGTGTCCCAAATCTTCTTCACTAGATTGTTTTCTGTTTTTTCTGCATGTGTATGAACCACATAACCTATTCTCTTTGATTTTTTCTGCAACTGAAGCTACTTTGAAGTCTGCTCTTATGTCGTCATTTCTTCGTCTATCCCACAGTGTGCATCTTACCACCCTTCTTAGGCACTTCATTTCCATCACATGTGGCTTCTTCATCTGCTCTGCCTTTACTGCCCTGGTTTCTGTACCATACAGTAGTACTGTTCACACCACTGTCTTGTACACCATAGCTTTCAGCTTCTTTGGCATTCTTCTGTCACAGACTACACATGAGACTCTATGCCAATTGGCTGCAGTCCCTCTGATACTAACTTTGACCTCTTCATTCAGACTTCCCTTCTCCTCAACAACCCGTCCCAGATACTTGAAGCTATTTACCTGTTCCACTATCTTCCCTTCTATATCAATTATCAGCTTCTTCTGATTTCCCCAGTTTGCTGCCATTACCACTGTCTTATCTGTGCTTACTTTCATCCCATGTGCTTTCAATTTTGCATTCAGTTTCCCTATCCTTTGCTGAAGTTCTTGTTCAGAGTCGGTCTGTAATGCCACATCATCTGTATACAGTAACTGTTGATCTGTCCCCTCCAACCTGTTTGCTAATGTAATACATCAACAGTATGAATGGCAGTGGGCTCAGAGCTGAATCCTGGTGTACACCCACTCCCACTGGGAACCCCTCTGTGAAGCCAAACACTGTTCGTACTTGAGTCATTGTGTCCTTGTACATACCCTGCACTAATTCTACCAATGTTTCTGGGACTTCAAACCACTGCAGTGCTGCCCAGATCAGTTTTCTTTGGGCCTTGTCATATTCTTTCTCCAAGTCTAGGCATGCCCAGTTGGACTCCTTCTCAAATCTAGCTTCTTCTCAACTATCTGTCTCACTGCAAACATCAGGTCAGTTGTGCTGCATCCTGATCTGAATATGAACTGCTCATCTCCCATCTTACATTCTGCTACTTTGTGTATCCATTTATCAATCACCTTCTCCAGAACTTTCATGTAGTGTGATAGGAGTCTGATGCCTCTGTACTGCCAACAGTTGTGGATGTCCCCTTTGTTTTTGTACATTGACATGAGTATGGTTTTTCTGCAGTCATCTGGGATGCACCTTTCTCTCCATACTGCAATGAATACCTTCAGGAGCCATTTCTCTCCTATCCAACCCAACATCTTTATCATATCTGCTGTGACCTCATCTGAGCCTGCTGCTTTCCTTAAATTCATTTCCTTAGTGCTATTCTTACTTCTTCTAGGGTGGGCTCCTCTTCTTCTCTCATCATTGGTCATTTCTGTGGCAGTGCAGCTTCTGTGGGGTTTTCTTCATTCAGAAGCTGCTGGAAATATTCCTTCCATCTGCCTTTGATGTCCTGTGGACTGGTGAGCAGGTTACTGTTGGCATCCCTTATGAAGGGTGTCTGACTATCTTCTTTATCTTTGTGTCTTTGCCTTGCAACCTGATATAGTTTCTTTATACCACCTACTGAGTCACTTTCCAGAAGTTACTAGAGTGCCTTTGATGCCCCATTCTTTGCTATTGTAACTCCTTTCTTAGGTTTTTTGTTAGCCAACCAGTATTCCTTCCTAATCTGCTCGGTCTTTTCTATCTCCCATTTTTTCCTGGTACTCCTTCTTTCTTTTGATCACTTCCTGGACTTCTGTATTCCACCACCAGCTTTCCTTATGCACCTTATTTTAATATCTGGCTCAGCCACATATCTGTTCTGTAGTCTTAACACATGCTGTTTTGAGGCACTGCCATTCTTCTTCAACTTCTCCTATTTCCTCCTCTTCTTGGGGTGCTAGAGCCCTGAGTAATTCCTTGACCTGTTGTACTTTGTCTGTCTCAAGTATTATGTGCCTTGAATTTCCGTAATGCATGGTTTTGTCCAATACATATCATGCACATACGGAGCATCCTGATTGCTGTGATCAAATTTTTATTTTTGGTGATCATTATACATAGGCAGCCACGTACCTCACTAGTGAAGCACATGCTAAAATTGTTGCCAGACATCATGATAAGCATGTTCTTGTATAATACACTAACTTCATAGAATTTTTTTATGTGTGTAGGCCATTCCTGTACATCATGTATTGGGTAGTCTTGTGTACCATTCCTTTCAAGTATCCACATTTCTGTCTTCTGGAACATGTGTGGACACTTGTGTGATGCATGACCACATAACTGTAGGTTACAATTACAAATTTTTCAACACATCCTGTGGATGAGGTGCTGCATCCTGCAGCTGTGCAACTGATGTGAACATTTTATAATATTAACGTTTCCATGGAAGAATGCATTCACATATGCTATTGTATATCTGTTACTGGCTATGTGTGTATAGATGATGCATACATATGTTATTGTACATCTGTTGCTGACCAATTGTGTGCATCATGTATGCCTATTACAACATCGCAAAACTTCACACACATTCAAAAATGGCATATGCCATGTTTTGCTCTAATGTCCTTCACATTTCTGCTAATTATTGAAGTTTTAGTTTTATCGATAACTCCATGCAGTCTATGAGTGCTGCTCATGTGTGTTCTAAACTCTGCTGTTCACATGTTTCTGAATGAGTCATATTTACATTGATATGCACTTTGTGCACACATCAATGGCTCTTTAATTATGAGCTTATTGTTATTAATTATTAAGCTGTGAACTAATGTCACAGTACTACAGCCATCTGCTGTGTACATAATGCATAAAATCAGTGTATTTTTTTCACATTATCTTCCTGTGTGGAATTCAACAATAAGTATCATGCTGCTTGGAAAATAGTGCAATGGTGTGATTAGCTCTGTTTCTCTGATATATTTATACATGCTGTGTAACTACCATGACCATTATGTCTCTGTGAATGCAAGCAGCAGTACAGTAGCTTGTGCATGTTTCTGCAATGCTATGTGTAACAGCATCACAGCTTATTAAATGCACAATATGTGTGACCAAATAATAGGCATGGTGATAAATACAGATTTCCTTTGATGAATGCTTATGGTGTAAACGTGCTTTGTTGATGACTTGAGACATGCATCTACATAGTTTATCACATATCACAGGATGCCTACTATGATATGCTATGGGTGCACATTTGGGGCTTGTCCCATTCTGTCTCTCAGACAGAACTATAGCATGATATGTGCCAAGCACATGATGTATGAACAATGAATGCAAATTATACACAGACACACACTTTCCTATGGATTTGTACATGTCATGTATTTCTGCATTTGTTAAACAGATCATTTTTTTACTAATGGGCAATTTATCCTGGTCTGGTGCAGGCCTATATGTGTACTGTTCGTAAGATGATATGGTGATAACCAATGAAAACATAACATTACACTGTTTAGGGCTTTCCATGTATCATCAGGACTAAAAGGATATTTTAGTAGATGTAAGTCTTTCTATAATGACTAAAACTGATGAAGAATTGAAGACCCTGTTGATGAAGGTGAAAGCAAAATTTGCAACAGCTGATTTGTAGTTCAACATAAAAATTGCCACCTACCCCTATCAACTCATTGCAAACTGATGAAGTAAAAAGTGGAGGCAGTTGCAGATTTTACTTTCCTGGGTACAAAGGTCTCTGTAGATGGGGATTTCAACCATGAAATTACAAAAAAAAAAGTTCACTTTTTGAAGGAAAAATCTGGATAAGATTTAAAACAAAATAATACCACATTGTCAATAAAGGTCTCTATAATCATAGCTATGATTTTTCCTGTAGTTACATACATCTTTGAGAGTTGGACTATATTTTTTATTTATTTATATTTGCTTACCGGGGTAGTGAACTGATCAATATTAACCAATTTTAGGCTCAGCTCAAGTAAAGTATTATAAGTAAGACAACGTACAAGAAAACTGATGCTTTTGAACTCTGGTATTGGAGAAAACTTTTGTGAATTTCATGGAATTCACGAAGAGTGGGTGAGTCGATACTTAAGAAAATAAATGTAGATGTTTGCTGGAAGTTCTGATCATAAAACTACAACTCAAATTCTTTGACTTCATGATATGAAGACAGGATTCACTACAGGATAGAATGATACTGGGAAAGATCAAAGGCAAAACAACAAGGGACGGCAGAGACTAAGGTGATGAATTGCATTACTGTTGTGAGGAGTATGAATCTGCAAGAAGTTAAAGAAGAAATTCTTGCGGAAAAGCCTGGCATGCAAAAGTCCACAAGGTCACAGAGAGGTTCAATTGAATGACTAAACAACAATAACAAACTCCAGGATTCAGCAAGCTCTGCATGGTGTGCAGGAATAGGGCAAGAGTTGCTGCAGGCAATATGGCCGACATACGATCCAGGAACGAGCTCCCGGGATGTGCACGGGTGCTCCTGCACTATTCCTGCATGGATACAGCCCTGTATGCTAATTACCTCATTTGATGATGAAAATTATGCAAATGAGGTGAATTAGTGATCCAGAAAACAGGCAGGCATCCGTGCAGGAATAGTGTAGACTGCAGAAATGTATTCAGCCAGTAGCTGAATACATTTCTGCAAACTACAAAACAGAGGCATGACAGCTCATAAAAAAACTGTATTATAAGGGTTAGGCATGCCAATGACCAAATATATGGCAAAATAACTTTGTTTTTTTTTTGGCTGATTTTGGCTGTTTAAGCATAGGACAGCGGTGCACAAACGGGATCGGCCCAAAAATAAGAAAAAAGCTAGAAATAAGCTTTTAAACCAAAATCATCATTTTGCCATAATAGTCAATGGCATGCATAAGACAACAAGACCATGGAATAGTGGTTGCTAAGGGGGAAGGCTGAGTGTCAGTTTTGTAACCATGCATTAGCAGTCAGTTTTATGCAAATGAGAGGAATGATACTGAATCACAGATTTCTCCTCAGTGCTAGCTTGCACCCAACCATGTAGGTGCAATAGCACCATGGTCTAAGCATAAGAGCTAGATGACCTCATGAGGGGGAGTGTCATGACTGCTGTAAGCTTATTGGAGCACAGTGGCCTGTGTTTGCCCTTAGCTAAGCACAGCTAAGGAAGGGTGGGTGTCTACGGCTGTACTGTCTTATTCCAAGAAAGCAGAATGTGCTTGTGTCCAGAGAGGGCCAGTTTCTGCTAAAAGCTGTTTACATTGCCCAAATGGGTGTGCACCGGGTTTAAAAAAAAAAACAAGAAATAGCAGCTTCGTTCACATCTGAGCACTGGGTTTGCGCGGCACACCTCGGAGCTTAAATGGGAAGGCAATGGGAAGGGAAAACAGCAGTAGGAAGGTAATCAAGGAGAACTAGTATAGCTGGCAGGTGAAATGTATCAGAATCAGCCAATTACACAAGTAGCAGCCCAGCCCAGCCCAGCACACTACTATAAATTATGCAAACACCTTTCACTCTGGTTTTTCTCACAAACTCTACACCACCGGTGTACATAAATGGGGAAATTTTACCTAACAAAACTAACAAAATGATAGGGGCTACTGTTGCTCTCATACATCAATGTGTGGATGAGGCTAAGGGTGGCGCGGATGAGAATGCTGACAACCAACCAACAGTGAGGAGAAGGAGAACAGTGTACAGACCCAGGGTAAACTACCAGGGGCTACATGAGCTGGAAATAGTGGAGCACTATAGGGTGGGCAGGGACCTCCTACAGCAAATTGTTGAAATGTGCAGGCCACACCTCACACACAGAACCAACAGAGGGGAAGCCATCCCAGTGGATACCAATGTATGTGTAGGCTTAAGAATACTAGCGACAGGTACCTTCCAAAGGCCAACTGGGGATATCTTGAGGATCACACAGGCATCAGCATCCAGGGTACTCCACCAGTTCCTGGATGCCATGTCAGCACATGCTGGTGAGCACATATTTTTCCTCAATACCCATGAGGCATTGACCAGCAACATGCATCTCTTCCACCAAATAGCAGAACACCCTGAGGTAGTGGGTACTATAGAGTGCATGCACATACACATTAAAGCAACACCCAGTGAGCGGGGTAGGGTCTACATAAACTGCAAGGGCTTCCCCTACATCAACTGCCAGGTCATGTGTGATGCCCAGGGCATTATAATGAATGCGTGTGCTGGCAGCCCTTGAAGCTATCACGACTCCAACATTTGGCATATGATGCAGCTGTACCAGAGATTTGCCAGTAGGGACATCCCATATGGCCACCTAGTGGGGGATGCTGGTTGCGCGCTGGAGCCATGGTTGAAGACACCCATCAAAAATGCACACATACTTGAACAAGAACTCCATAATAAGGCACATGCACAAACCAGAATCATAATAGAGCATGTGTTTGGGATGCTCAAGTCACAGTTCCGGTGCCTGGACATATCCAGTGGAGACATGCAGTACTCTCCAGCTACATGTCCACAAATTTCCATTGTATGTGCAATGCTACACATTATGATCCTGCAGAAACAGCTGCAGCAGGAACAGCATGGGGAAGGGCCACACAGCCCCCCACCATTGCCAAGGCCAGCACAGGCACAGAATGACTCGGAGGAGGAACAACCTGAGTCTGTCCCTGTAGGCAGGAGGAGGCATGCCCAGTATGACCAGGCTTTGGCAAAGAGGCAATGAATAGCACATACATTAACATGGTAGGAACCCAGGCAATTACACCTCTCAATGACTCGCACATACATTAAAAGGGATGCCAAACATGATACTACCTGTGCTTTACCTTATATAGGGAGTGTACTATGTGCATCCAACATAGCCCACCAGCACCATCCTCAATACTGGCACAGCCACAAGGTAAGTCACTCTCCCTATCAATTGCTGAATGGAGTAGTATGTTCTGCTACTTGTATCTATTGTATGGATGTGAGCATGCAAGGGAATTGGGTGGCTGAATGGAATGGCAACAGATAGTAGACACCTATATGGGCAGCATGAAATCCATAAATACTGGTGTCAACAAAGTAGGCAGTACTAGGCAAGGTGACAAATCCCACTGCAGGACATGTGGTGGGCCAAACGTGTGTCCTTAGGACACACACATGCATGTCAGTGAGACTCAGATACCCAACAACAGTCTCAACCAGCAGGACATGTGTAGATGACCACAAAGAAAGGCTGTGCTAAGGCCTCCAATTGATGGCAAAAGAGAACAGCCCCCCTCCAGACCTACACAGACAGACTATAAAAGGTCACGCAGTTGGATGTTAGTTCTGAAGAGTAAGAAGTCTGAAACTGAAATGTAGGTCAATAAAACCTAAGATCTGTACTCCACTGATATGCCTCCAGTCTGCATGATAGGTCAGAATACAAAACGAAATGGAAGCCAACAGATTACCTGAAATACCAGTACAGTCATAGCAATTGTTTACAGTTGTCAGCTGTGCCCCCCCCCACAATCCTATGTAGAAATGTAGTAACATGTACGTGTGGGTTTAACAACAGTGGAGCACAGATAACATGAGCTGGTCCAATTAGCAGGATAGATTGTTGCACATGTACAATATGCAGGAATCTGTGTGTTAGGTTGTTGTGTGTTGTATATTGTGTGGAAGTGGTCAGCATGTAGGCATGGAGGGTTGTATCCCAGTGGCCTATGGCTGGTACTGTTGATGACAGGGCCATATTCTCACAACTGCAGTGTCAACCACAATGTATTCCAGCAAGACCCAATCCAGCAGTCATCCATACTCATTGTTCGGATGTAATATCTGTCACCATCTGAAAGATGGACATGCCATGAATTTGGGCCCAGACATACACACAGTACACAGATGGAAGTGCCCCAGACAGAGTATATAAAATGTAACTGTCAAATGCACACACCTTTGGAATTGTACATACAGGTTAGCATCACATTAGTTATCTGTGTAGTATGGAATACTGATGTAGTCCGGCCAATCAATGGCAGACCACAAAAGACACAGTTATAAACTAATGAGAAACTGCCGATGTCCCCGCACAAACCAGCATAAGGGGAATGTCCCAGGTATATCTGTGAGTCAGCTGAAAGAAGCTTTCATATCACACATGTACTCAGCTCACCCCACCATAAGCCACAGGTTCATCACAGGTCATATCCCTGCTGTTGGGAATGAGTACAGTATGACCCCACTTCTGTATGGGAAAACCCACAGAATGCAGCATGCTGAAGAGGTGTCCCATGCAGGTGTATCCCTAGCTTTAAGCAGCACCCTGCCAGCATCCACACCAATGGATTAATAAGGATAGGAACTATTGCCCTTAATACCTCACACACGTACCCTGTCACCACAGGGAAATTCAGTGGCTTGCAGCCTGGGACTATAGGAGTGACAGAATGCACTGGCCTGCTACAGATGGCCTGCATCACTACCAAATGCCGTACAGTCCTCTGTCAAAGGTCTGTGCCTAACCCGTACTGCCAATGTATGTTATCTCGTGGGGTCCTAAATACCAACATAACACAGTCCACAGAACACAAATACAAGGCCATGTCAACAAATCCCAGTAGCATGCCCATCATGTCCTACTACATGAACTGTGGACCAACCCCTAAATACTGCTGGGATAAAGGGACAACTATAAGGATACTTATCAGATATTGCTCACATAATGTTAGGAAGAGGATAGAATAATGGGGGGGGGGGTTGTAGAAGCAGGGATGCCATGGAGTATGCGAAGTCTGAAACTCTGATGTGTGCCCATACTACCCCTGCCTGCAAACCCAGTAATGGGTGGCTACAAACCTGCGCGTAAACTACAATGTGAAGAAGAACTGACTAGATATATGAGCCCTGCCTCTGTGTAATCTGTGTGAATCTGTACAGCTGAGAGGTATGGCCACATCAGGATATGGCCATTCTGTCATGTCAATAGATGTACAAGCAGGGAATCCTCAGCCACCACAGTACCAAGGTGCTGGACCATTTAAACAGACCCATCAGCAAGTGTCTGCAGCTTCCCCTCCAGAATGGCATGACTGTGCAAGAATATGTAGGCTGCAGACGACAATACTGGACACAGCTTCATTCATCTTGTACTTCCCAGGAAATTACTGTGAGAAAATAAGTATATCTGTCAGTAGTTGATGACATAATACATCACAGTGTAAAATAGTACATATGTCTGAATATCTCTGCTAACACCAAAACCATGTCGCACAAGTAACACAGACACAATAGTTACATTATCTCACTATCCTTTGCCCATTGTGACTCCATATTGTCAAACTATCTACAGATATCTTGCAGAAGCAGGTCGCTAGCTGTAGGTGTAGAACACAAATTCCTGCACTGGAGTACAACTTACCTGGAATGGATTCACACATTCAGTACAGAAGGTCATACTGGGCATGTTCCCACACCTACAGAAATGAAGCCCATGTTTGACAACAAAATACAGGTCATACTGGGCATGCTCCCACACCTAGAGAAATGAAGGCCATGTCTGACAACAACAGTGAACTATACATATCTGTCAGTCGCAGATGTCTCTGCACACACACCACATTGTACACCATTCATGCTTTGCACACACATTGGATAGGAATACTGACACATATCCAAGAACAACACCCTATAATAGGTCAAACATACACAAACAGAGATGTAGGGAAGAGAAAGACAGACAGTGACAAAGAGCTTCCCATCATGAGGCCTGTCCCACCCACCACACATCCAATTGGCCAATATCACATGATGTGCCGATGTGTATCACTGTAGACATATGCTTCTGGTAGCCTTCAGCACTATAGTGTCTGTGATGCTTGTGATAACTGTGTAACATGACAGTACAAATCAGTATTCATCTAGCAGTTGTATACCCAGTCCTGCCAAATGTAAAGTGTGTGTGTTTCCAGAGGAATGGTTTATGGCCCATTGACACACACTGCACTCCCCATTGCCCTACTTTAGCAAGCTTGCTGATGTCAGTCACATTAAAATACCCATTTGGACAAGGTTCAGCCCTATAAGCTCTGTGGTGCATGCAATAACTGTGTAATGCTATAGCGTGACATACGAGTTAGGTAGGAGTTCTATTCCCAGACATGGCAACTGTGAATGTGTGTGTGTGTGTGTGTGTGTGTGTGTGTGTGTGTGTGTGTGTGTGTGTGTGTGTGTGTGTGTGTGTGTGTGTGTGTGTGTGTTTGCGTGTGTAGGGATCAATGATTTTGAGGCCATTCACAGTAACTACACCTCCCATTGCCCTACTTTAGCAAGCCTGCTGATGTCAGTCACTATTTGGACAAGATTCAGCCCTGTAAGTTCTGCGGCACATGCAATAACTGCGTAAGTGTGATGTACTAGTTAGGTAGGTAGGTAGGAGTTCTAATCCCAGACATGGCAACTGTGAAACTGTGTGTGTGTTTGCATGTGTAGGGATCAATGATTTTGAGGCTATTCACAGTCGCTACACCTCCCATTGCCCTACTTTAGCAAGCCTGCTGATGTCAGTTACCTTGAAATACCTCTTTGGAGAAGGTTCAGTCCTGTAAGCACTGTGGTGTGTGTGATAACTGCATAATGCTATAGTGTGACATACTTGTCAGGTAGGAGTTCTAATCCCAGACTTGGCAACTGTGTGTGTGTTTGTGTGTGTGTGTGTGTGTGTGTGTGTGTGTGTGTGTGTGTGTGTGTGTGTGTGTGTGTGTGTTTGTGTGTGTGTGCGAGAGAGAGTGTGCGTCAGTGATAATACCTGATACTATGGACATTTACACTTACTACTCTCCCCTTACCCCTCCTTTAGCACTGTTGCTGATGTTAGTCACCTTCAAAGATACCTGTGGAAAGTACTCCAACATGTAAGCTCCATGGCATGTGTCATAAATGTGGAACAATGCTGTAGCAGTAACTACACAGGTTTGGGTTTGAATCTCATCTGTGGCAAGTGTTTGTGTACTTCAAACATGTTGTCCCCATTTACACCCACTACACATCTCAGAGACTGACTTTAGCAGTCCTGCAGATAGAATCCACCTTAGAAGTACTTGTTTCCAACCCTAAACCATGACAGGTCAGTGCTGCATGTAGTAAATGCATAACATAATGGTCTGTAAAGATTGTTAGATACAGTTTTGAACCTCACTCCTGGCAAATTTAAATGTGCGTTTTGGGTAAAATTAATTTTGGATCTCTCAACTAGTACATCACCCAACGCCAGTATTTGCAAGGCCTGGTGATGTTCCTCACCTTATAAGTACCTTGAAACAACATCCATCCTATGAGCTCTGTGGCATTTGCAGTAAATGTGGCACACTGTAGTAGCAATACATAGCTAAGTAGGAGGTTGACTCTTAGGACTAGCAAGTGTGTGTGTGTGTGTGTGTGTGTGTGTGTGTGTGTGTGTGTGTGTGTGTGTGTGTGTGTGTGTGTGTGTGTGTGTGTGTGTGTGTGTGTCTCATCAGTATCCTGTGTGAAGGTTGCTATGACTGTGTAATAACAGGATGCATTGTGGGGCAGGTTTTGCTTCATTATTATGTTGAGGACCTAGTATATGTCGCAATGTCTACCTTACAAGGACAACAGATGTTAAACACCAGAGAGGCTGGTGTACACAATCCATATACCTACATGTGACACTATGGATTGATGAACAATATAGGCAACCCTTGTATTACTCAGAGAACACTCTCCACATGTCTCATACACAAGCACACTTGGCTAGGAAACAACCACTATATTGGTAATTCCCTGCATATTGCCTCATAGATAGTAACCACTGTGTGGCTGCAGTGGACTAAATGCCTGTTCACCACAACAGTGCCACTGATATCAGAAAGTACTGTGATGTGTTGCATCTCCTGACTTGAGTGTGTGTTATCCAGCAAGTAAAAGGACATGGCACCCTGTTCCATCCCTACAGTAGACACATAAATGCTTACAGTGGTCCTTTTGCTATGTTCCCCACTGGACACCTGTAACAACTGTAGAATCTGTAAATGTAACCCACAAAGGGAATACCATGCCTTATACACATGCCTTGTATGAACAGACACCACTAATTCCACTAAATACCTGTATTATGATGTCAATGTAGGTGCAAGCAACACCTCAGTTCCATAGCCAGTTCTCACCAAATGAGGTCAGGAATGCCACATCAGAAGATAACAATCTGTCCACACAACATGCCCCAGAGACCTCAGGTTCACTTCCACATGTCACAGAACATGCATGTAGGACATGTGCACAACCCAGACACTGTCCATGTTATGGAATATAGATCACATACATGGGGATCAATGCACATCAGCGGCCACCCACAATAGTAACCCAGATGAGTGGATGGTGAATACAATGCCCACCTGTGGGGACCAATCCAGAGACTACACCCCTGAGCCACACTAGAGACCATTGTCATGTGGCCTGATATCAAGGTATTCCCTTTGCCTAGCCTTGTACAGCCTTTAGGCCCACTCACATACTACACACCTGTGAAGCAATTAACCTATCCATCTCAGTACTGGCAAGTATGTGTGTCTGTGTGTGTGTGTGTGTGTGTGTGTGTGTGTGTGTGTGTGTGTGTGTGTGTGTGTGTGTGTGTGTGTGTGGAGATTAATGATTTTGAAGCCATTCACAGTCACTACACATCCCATTGCCCTACTTTAGCATGCCTGCAGATGTCATTCACCTTGAAATACCCCTTTAAACAAAGGCCAGCCTTATAAGCTCCATGGCGCTTGTGATAATTGTATAATACTATAGTGTAGCAAAGTAGTTAGGTAAGAATTCTAATCCTGACCCTGCCAACCGTGATAATGTGTGTTTCCCTGAGAAAGTGAGTGTGTGTGTGTGTGTGTGTGTGTGTGTGTGTGTGTGTGTGTGTGTGTGTGTGTGTGTGTGTGTGTGTGTGTGTGTGTGTGTGTGTGTGTGTGTGTGTGTGTGTGTGTGTGTGTCTTCATTGAGACCTGCTTTTGTGGACATTCACACATACTACACTTCCCTCATCACTCCTTTAGCACTGATGCTAATGTCACTCACATTCAAAGATACCTTTGGAGATCCCTCCAACATGTCAGCTTCTTGGCACGTGCAATAACTGTATAACACTGTAATAGCAATACATAGTTAGAGGTTTGAGACTCACCACTGGTAAGTGCGTGTTTGTGTAATCAGTATCCTGTGTGGGTGATGGGGTGATTGTGTAATGACAGCATCCATTGCAGTGTGGGTTTTGCTACATCATTATATTGAGGACCTGTATGTCCCATTGTCCACATTACAAGGCCAACATTTGCCAAACACTGTAGAGATTGATGTAGACAATCTTCAGCCATAAATGTGTACAGCCATGTGCAATTACCATATGACAGTGTGGATTAGTAAACAATATAGGCAACCATTAAAATGCCCAGATACCACTCTCCACCCATGGATCATACACAAACATGCTTGGCTCTTAGTATCTTACTCCCTTCCTTTCTTACTTTGTCTCTTTGTGTGTGTGTGTCTCACTCTCTCTCTCCCACTCTGGTGGATGTGGAAAAGTACATCTGCTTTGTTTAGGTATCAACTTCAGTTCTGTCAGTAATGCTCATCAGTTGATGGCCTGTGCATGAATTGCAGTCCTCCACTTGCTAATTGCACGTGGAACAGCTGTGGTATCATTCCCATACCCAATTGCATGGAAACACACTCCTATAACTAAGCACTTCCTGTGGGTCTTGCACCTTTTCCTTCACTGTGAGCAGGATTTCAATATGGGTGTTTGATAAACAGAATCACAGAGGGTATTTGGAAAGACCTCTTACAACATATACTGTGGAGACAGGCCAGCAAACAGGAGGAGGATTGCTGTTCTACATTTGATGTAATGTTGGTTTAACAGTGTTTGTGAGGATAAGGCTGTTCTACATGATTTAAAGTCTGGCATGACAGTGTTATGTGGTTGAGAAAACTCACCTGTAGGGCTATCTGCAGACTGTCCAGAGTTTGGAGTCTTACATGTGTTGTGTTACTCACACATTTCCCATCTGTAGAAATGCAGAAGCATACTCTGATGACAGCAGTCAGTACATGGTGAATCCATGTGAGTTACTGACTTCATATCCCTCAGAGGAGATATGTCACAACAAACCCTGTTACACCAGGAAATGTTTCAGTTTGTCACAGCAATATGTCAATTTTGGCTGTGTGTTTGTACCTCCGACCCCAAGTCTGTCAACCTTTGTCCATATGTCATGCGGTAAGAGGTGCATATGTACAGTACATCATTATTTACTGACATCATACCTGATAACAAGCCAGTGAGATATCAGACTGCTAGACATGTTGTGTATAGTAGGCCTTAAAGTTGAAGCCAAACCTGGACATTCTGTTGTAGGGTGTACAATAGTGAGGTTTGTGTACTTATGGTGATTGTTGACAGAGTGTGTATTGTGAAAGTGTTAATTGGCCTGTGTACAGATTGTGGTAGAAGTCATTGTTCTTGGTCCTGTTCTATCTGATGTTGCATGCTGCTCCAGTTTATGGTACCTTATCTGCATACATGTTTGTAGGGCCAGACCAACACATGTCCCATACCACATTCAGGCATTGGACTACACTGTGTATTGGCCCAGTATATGTAGGGTTAGTGTGTGAGTGGCACATATGAGGATGGTTTTGTTCACACAGTCCATATACTGTAATATTAATTAGGCTTACCATAATGTGACTGTTGCAGTGTTCATATTGGTTGTGGGTATGCACTTTCACACTGGTGTATGTTACTCTATGTTGTTACATGACTGTAGTGCCTGCTATATTTGCAAGTACATGTGTATTCCCCCATAGCAAACATAGGCCACTGTTGTGGCAGTCTGCCTGTAGTTTGCACAGTACATTGTGACATGTCTAGCAGCTCAGTGTATTTACCTGGTGTGATGTTATGTCCAGATATTTGTCAGATGTACTGTTGCCTGGCCACCATAAGTGTTGTGTACTTCTGACAAAGCAGTGGAATGCTGTAAAGATGTATGTCACTAGCTTGTGGGAAGTATGTGGGCTTGTTATCTCTGCTCCTCCGGTTAATATGTGTTAGACAGACAGGAGGGTGTGACTTCATAAAATGTGTCACCTTAACTATTGCAGTATTTTAGTGATATCCCCATTTACATGGCTGTAAATGTCCTCTTTGTCAGGGATGGTCCAGATGTCTTGCACTAAGGTGTTCTGCGTGTTCTGGACTGACCAGATTGTATCAGACTGTCCATAGTTATTGGTCATATCTCTGCTGTATTCCACAGGATCATTACTGTGATTTGTGTGGTATTGCACTATAATGATCTTATGATGTCTGTCAGTATTTGATGGGATACATGTCAGTATCAGATGCGACTTCCCACACAAAATGTCTGTTAAAACAACCCCTGTTACTGTAGCAACATTCTACATTTATACCTACAATACTTACATGACATCCCCTTGAACTTAGAGGTTGTGACTACTGGTGCTGAGGTATGACTCCAGTACATGTTATGGCCATATGTTCTACAGATTATATATATATATATATATATATATATATATATATATATATATATATATATATATATATATATATATATATACATACACACACACACACACACACACACACACACACACACACACACACACACACACACACACACACACACACACACACACACAGTATCAGATGTGACTTCCCACACAAAATGTCTGTTAAAACAACCCCCGTTACTGTAGCAACATTCTACATTTATACCTGCAATACTTACATGACATCCCCTTGAACTAAGAAGTTGTGACTACTGGTGCTGAGGTATGACTCCAGTACATGTTATGGCCATATGTTCTACAGATTTGATATATATATATATATATATATATATATATATATATGTGTGTAGATATATATACATACACACACACACACACACACATATATATATATATATATATATAGACATACATATATATCTATACATATATATCATATATATATATATATATATATATATATATAAATATATATATATATATATATATATATATGTATATATATATACACACACATACATAGATCTCTCTCTCTCTCTCTCTATACATATATATATATATATATATATATATATATATATATATTCATATACTTACATACATATGTATAAATATATATATATATATATATATATATATATATATATATATATGGATCACCTTTATATCCTCGAAATCGTTTTGCCGACACACTAATAACCGACACCAAAGACCGACAACAACAACGCGAAAACACGAAAACCATTACAGCAACACACTACATGTAAACAACACAGTACACTACATAACATATGCACTATCCCTAACCCAAACCCTAACCCTAAGGTCCGACACTACGCACTTACCCTACCTGCACCCTAACCCTAACTCCTTACCCACCCGTAACCCCAAGATCCGACACTACGCACACTCACCCTACCTGCACCCTAACCCTAACTCACTTAACCCACCCCTAAACCCACAGTCCTCACTATCACACACACCCTACCTGCACCCTAACCCTAACTCATAACCCACCCCTAAACCCACAGTCCCTCACTATCGCACACACACCCTACCTGCACCCTAACCCTAACTCACTTAACCCACCCCTAAACCCACAGTCCCTCACTATCGCATACCTGTCCGCTCCCTAACACTAAATCCCTCACTCCGATCGCACACCCGAGTCCCGGCTGGTTCTCACCTTGTCGGTCATCTGCGTTGTCGGTGTTTTGTGTCCAGATTCCGTGTCGGCGGAACGCATTGTCGGGCATCTAAAGGTGACCCATATATATATATATATATATATATATATATATATATAGATATATATCAAGAGAATGTGGCAGCATGGGGACAAATGTTAGTTTGGAATATATCCAAATGAGAACTAAGTCAAGATGAACTGAGTTTGATGAATAAAGGTATGTCCTTCATACCAGCTAAAAATATGACACTAACTAATAACATCATAGAGCTAAAAGCATTTACTAGGAATATTATGTTGAAATTGCAGTTTAATAGTACTAACAATGCTGATAATATGCAGACCTTTAAGAAAAAAAGTAGCTACACACCGATTAACAATGGTATAGTAGAAACTTTCGAAAAAGTTTGTATGAAGGAAATTTACAGCATGTATGAAGACAGGTTATATACCAAATGTTTCGTGAATTTGAATGCTAAAGAAAAGAATGCATTACATGTATTACAGCATGATACATCAATTAGTATTAGACCAGCTGATAAAGGGAGTCCTATGGTTGTAATGGATTACATTTACTATAGAAATGTTATGATTTCTATGCTTAATGAGCCTAATGTTTATGAGAGTGTTCGTCTAGAAGATGTGAACAGCTTTATTAATAGAGTACAAGCAGCACTATACGAGTGTTTACAAACACATACTATTAATTTGGAATTGTTTAATTATTTTGTGATTAATGAACCTCTCATCCCCCTAATCCAAGGTCTCCCAAAAATACACAAGGACCCATTATTACCACCTATGAGGCCCATTGTGGCAGAGGGTGGGTGGATGACAGAACCTTTATCTATCTATGTAGAGAAGCATTTGAAACCTATACTAGAGAAAAATTCAACTATACTGAGAGATAATCAAGTTCCTAAGAGATTTATATGAACATACTACTATGAATGTACCAAGTGAAACATGTTTAATGGTTGTATTAGATGTTCAGTCTTTATTTACAGCCATTCCGAATGGCTTAGGAATAACATTTTTAAAACAATACTTAATAGAGGATAGTACATATGACCTTAAGACAGTTGAATTTTTATGTTTCTTGATGGAAATAATCCTTGAGAATAACATCTTTTTGTTTCAGCAACAACTCTATAGACAGTTAGATGGCGTGGCTATGGGCACACCATGTTATGGCTATATGGGAACAATATAATATATTGCAGCCCCAACTACAAACTCAAGTGTTATTTTATCGGAGGTTTGTGGATGATCTTTTCCTTCTATGGGAAGGGGGAGAGAATATGTTACAGTCTTTCATACAACAAATAAATGATAGTACGTAATTTTTAAAATTTACAGCTACATTCTCAGTTAAGGATCTAAATTACCTTGACATTAGAATATTAAAAGATGAAAAAGGGTTGTACTCAACTGAAATATATCGGAAAGAATGTTATGTGAATGCTTATCTGCATAGAAATAGCATGCATTTGAAACACTTCTTTGACAATGTAGTAAAGGGGCAAGCACACAGAACATCTAGGCTTATGGCAGATGAAAATGCTTTTAAAGAAGAGATAAAGAAACTAGAAAATAAATTTGTTGCCAGAGGATATAACCCAAAAGAGCTAAAACCTACCATAACATCAACTGTTCAAAATAGAGAAATAATTAAACCCTATTTTTCAAGTAAGATGTCTGAGGAGACAAAACAGAGAAAATCTGATAGAAGTTTTCTAAGAGTACCGGTAACCTATTCAAGTATACTGCGGTGGTGGTACTGCAGTAGCATTGTCGCCTCACAGTTAGACGTTGCCCGTTCGATTCTCAGTTTGAGCGTCTTCTGTGTGACGACATGCGTGAATGGGCATTCCTTCATTGAAGGTTGTGCGTTAGGCCCGACAAGCAAGCACGTAAAACTCTACTGCCAATCATTAGCGGACCGGAGTTCCGCTGTGGCGACCCCTAACCGGGAAAAGCCGAAAGACACAAACAAACCAGTAACCTATTCAAGTAGCATAGATTTATTAAAAAATATATTCAAGAGAAACTGGAATATCTTATGTGCAGATGAGCAAGTCAAGAACATAGTGGGTGTTTTGCCAAGATATGCATATAAGAATAATAAATCATTAAAAAGGATGCTATGTGCTCCCAGGAACACTGAAGTGTTAAATTTATCAGAAGCCATAACTGGAACATTACCATGTGGTAATTGCAAATTCTGTGACCTTGTGGACACTAAAGGATTTTTCTTACATCCAGATACAGGGAAATGTTGGAAATTCAAGGGGAAAGCTGACTTTAATACTACAAATTTAGTTTATTTTGCTTACTGTGAGGTATGTTATAAATTTTCTGTAGGGATGACTACCCGTAGACTTAGAAATAGAATTAGAGAACATATGTATGATATTCATAGAAGAGCAGATACAAATGCTCTAGCTAAGCATACCATGGAGACGGACAACACACATAGATTTAGATTTATGGTCGTAGAAAAAGTATCAATAGGAAATAGAAGAGGTGCTATTAGAAACAGGGTGGAGGCAAAAGAACTGGATTGAATTATTAGGTTAAAGGCTAATATGGCAAGTGGTTTAAATGAAAAAATGTCTATTAAACCTACTTTGATAAATAGACCACTCAGGAAATAAATAAATGAAGTAAATATGTATAGCTTACCGAACATTTCATTGAATGGTTTTAGGAAATGTAACTTATGAAATGTCTTTTTCATGAAATGTGTTTTTAAATGTTAATTTCCATTAAGAGCAGAAGCATGCTGACTGGCTAGTTTGTATTTAAATAGTCTGAATGAGTTCTATGCATTGTCTGATGAAGTGGCCTTTTGGCTGCGAAAGCGCTCACCTTTTACTGAATAAATACTTTAATGATTGGATTTACTGTGGTCCGGAGCCTCCTTCATCTGTTTGTTGCTGCCATTTATTTGCACTTGGAGGACTGGGTTACATACACCATTTTGACAATTCTCGTTTTATATATATATATATATATATATAAATATGTCCCATACAGAATGCCGACAGCTCACAACACCAACACCCATATGGCCGACGTCATATGGTCAATGTTCAGAATATCGACAATGGGGAAAAGCTATCTCCCAATAGTGTAGAATGGAAACATTTCCATTCTTGCACTGTAGTGCAATCTCGGAGTTGGTATATTAAAGGTACGGTGGTATGGGGGGGCGGCTTTTTTGTGAAGTTCTGGCACTATCTATATTGCGAGTGTTGACCATATGGGTGACGGTGTTTTGGGCTGTCGGTGTTCTGTAAGTGATCCATGTATATATATGTACATCTGTATGTATGTATGTATGTAAATATATATATATATATATATATATATATATATATATATATATATATATATATATATATATATATATATATATATATATATATATATATATGAATATATATAAAGCAATATATAGATATATAAATAGATATGCATGTGTATGTACATGTATACATATATCAGCATTTATATATATATATATATATATATATATATACCTTCCCAGATGTATGCAACCATAATCATCAGATATGTGTTGTTGTGTCTTTTGGCTTTTCGATTAGGGTCCGCTAATAATTGGCAGTTGCGAGTTGCCAGCCCTGACGCACAACCTTCAATGAAGGTACGCCCATTCATGCATGTCTCCACGCAAAAGACGCTCTAGCTGAGAATCAAACCGGACAGCGTCTTACTGTGAGGCAACAACGCTACCGCAGCACCACCACCACAGAAGTAATCGTCAGATATGTGTATATATAGATACAATAACCGATTCAACACTATTTTCACTAACAAGTACTACACAATTGCAAAAGTCAAAGCAGTTGTTCACTACTATTCAGTATGTGTACTGACAGATATATTGTAAAAAACAACAAACATTTTCACAGCTGTGATGGCTTAGTGGTTAACTGCTGTGATTATAGTGTACCGGGTCCTGGGTTCAAGACTTGCAAGGGCTATTTATTTTGTTGCTAGGCAGAAGAAGGACTGTGTAATACAGAGTGGTTAAGGTAGTTTTGAACAGCTTTAAGTGGGTTTGCAGCACAGTAAGCAGTGCTAATGTGCATTTAAGTGCCATTTACACTGTTGAGTGCTATCAGTACATGGCAACATCCATTTAAGCAATGCTTAGTCCTGCTAAGCATGCCTCAGCCCTGGTAACCACTGATCATATTCCAGTCTGATGAAATAGCAGGGTAATGGCATCTTTAATAAGTGTATTTAATTCCATGTAGATAACATGATTCTATGTCCTGTCATTACAGTAGAAAGGGGTGTGAGTATACTGTGTGGGACACCTGAGTATATATGGCTAATACAACAATCTTTACCATTTGTCTGTGTTTCATACATGGGTAGTATCCCAGGTTATATGCAGTCACACTTGCATGTAGTGTATCATTATGTTACTACTGTTAACAATGCTTACCCAAGTAAGAGTAGATTGCAGATTGTAGTGCTGGAATCAAACACTCCTGCATGCAAAGCTGGACTCTGAGTTCTGACTATCATGTTCTCGGTGTGAGAGCTGTGTGTCATTAAGTATTTGCTACTGGATAGTAATCTGACATGGATATTAACTGTAGACTACTGTGTGTATAGGGCATGTCATTGTGGGCTGCTGTCATGTAGTAATGGCATACCTATCAGTGTCAGACATTTATCTTTCAAAATATTCATCCTAATGCATAACCAGTTGGCTAGCTGATGTCTGTCTGTCCTCTGTACAGATGTGCAGATGTCAGGTATCCATCTTGGTTGCTTACAGGCAATCTATGCTTGACTGACACTGACATGTCTGCCCAGCTGTGTTATGAATGCCACAGCTAGAAACCCCACCCTATATGCACCACATGCCATGGATATCTCAACTACATTACCACAGTCAACAGAACATGCTTAGGTGCAGGTCTCCAAAACAGACATTGACCATGTTATGTTGCATACATGTCAATTGGACCAGATGATTGGATGTTGCATTTAACTCTCACCCTGAGGATCACTCATGTGGCATCAGTTGATAGATGGCCTGCTGACAAATAGCAGGTGGCATGATACCACTGTACCCACATCTGCTGCCCTTCTCATCTCTCCATGGACAATATCCTGGTACACACCTAGGAACACCTGCATATATGGACCCCAGTACTGACAAATGTGTCAGTGTGCATTACTGAGAATAACAGTGTATGTGTGTGTTTGTAAACCTGTAGTTGATAATACCCCGAGAGCCTTCTCACCCACTACACCTCCATTGCCATAGTTAGCATTGGCTGCTGCTGTAATGGACATTACATCTACTTTGTTACACTCTTCACCCTATGGGCTACCTGGAGCTTGCAGTGCCAGCACAACACTGTTGTACAAATGGGTAGATAGGCATGGGTTACATCTGAGTCATGGCAAGTGTGCGTATGTGTGCAAGTGTGTATATTTGTAGGATACAGCATTCTGAGGCCACATTCTCCAAATACAATAGAACTTGCCATACAGTATAAGGGATAGTGATGTTGTTGACAGTAGGAGAGCAATGACAAACCATCACCCTACTATCCCTGTGGCATGTGAATTAGATGCATATCCCTGTAGTAGCACTCTTGAGATAGACAAGGGGTTGTGTTGCAGTCCTAGTTAATGTGTGATTGTGGGTATGTCAGAGTATTATCATGGGTTTCAGTGAGTACAATTTTCAGTGTGGGGTGTGGATGCTGGGTATACTATCTTTACACCATAGTATCCCCAGTACATGTCTCAAGGTCCACTGTATGGGGATCAGTGTCACCATCAACCGTACAGGTAATCGATTACACTATCCAGCCCAATGATGCATGTGCTGTGTGCAAATTATCTGTAACAGAATGGACTCACTGTCAGGGTAGTTTGTACTGATAAACCCAGGTCTCTCAAATGTGTCTATGTCTGCTATGTGTTTATCAATGTGTATATGACAGTATGTCACACTATGTGTTGTTCATTAACAACCAGTACATCCTCCATTACCATACTGTACAAGGCCTGGTGATGTTCTTCACTTAACAAGAAACCTGGGACACACCTCATCCTAAAAGCTGTGTGGTGTGTACAATTAAGGCTACACACATTAGTAGCAATAAGTACCAAGGTAGGGGTTCTACTCTCAGTGGTGTGTTTTGTGTGTGTGTGTGTGTGTGTGTGTGTGTGTGTGTGTGTGTGTGTGTGTGTGTGTGTGTGTGTGTGTGTGTGTGTGTTTGTGTGTATGTTAAGGGATGCACTTCAGTTTGCAGAAAATACATGCCCCAGAAGGTCATCTGTCCAAGAGCTGACTGGCAAATGCTAACATTTCAAAGATATCATCTTGTGGAAATTCATTCCATCAAAACTAGTAGTAGATGTGTAAATGCCCTCATCCCCACTGTATAGCTGTACAGCAATACTGGGGTTGGTATATATAGTTGGGTGTGGATCTTGTGGACACAGCCACCATCGTTAGGGTTATTGTTGTGTGTATCCCCCCACTTAGTCAGCTGTAATACTGTACAGTTTATGTTAACAGGTTAAGTAGTTGTCAATCACACTATCTGCAGTTCTACACCACCCACACCCTCCAAAGAGTAGGGCTGTGCCACCTACACTAGCTCACCTATGTTTACCAAGTCGAGGATTCAACTACATTGGGGAAGGGGATATATACCCTTCCAGTACCATCGTCAATGACATTAAACTAGCAGACTGATTATTTACTGATGTGATGTTGTGCATATTTTGTATTGGTAGAATTACATAGGCTAAAATGGGTCCACTGCAAAACTACATACATCCATGTGTACAGTATTCTCTGTGTATTGCATCAACACCAAAGCCTGTGTGTGTGTGTGTGTGTGTGTGTGTGTGTGTGTGTGTGTGTGTGTGTGTGTGTGTGTGTGTGTGTGTGTGTGTGTGTGTGTGTGTTATACACAAACATGTGGTGTGTACCATCCAGTACACTTACCATTGTCCACTGTAGAAGGGCTGCTGACATCAGCCACCATGCACCCACCTGTATACACCCCTCAGACCTATCAGCCATGTGGCACATGCAGTAACTGTTTTAAAGACCTGTTACTTGTGTTCAGCTGTACCCAGGATATGGCACAGTCAAGGTGTCACCACAGTGCCATACTCCTTGTAGGACACAACAGCAGACCAACATCCTGCTGACACATATATACCTACAACACAAACTGAATACATTATGTTGACCACAATCAGTCAGTGTTAATAACAGGTATAATGCATCATGGCTGGACAGTTACACATCCTGACTGGACAGTTACACATCCTGACATGTAAGCATTAAACGTTATTGCTGAAAACATGTTACACAGCATTACATTGGTACACCTTAGTACATTCACCCTGTGCATCAGAACCATATTAGCCTGCCCCTGCATTGATGTTATGGATGACAGGGATATGGCACAGGTATCATCATATGCACAGGGTTTATTGTGGGTTTGACAGAGACCTAGGCTGAGCCGTTTGGCTGACATCATGTGTGTGTGTTAGAGGGTTTCATTATTAATTGGGCTGTGCAGCTGTGGCGTGTGTAGGTATGGGGTTGCCCTATCTGTGATGGTGATGTGTGTGCATGCATGAACACAGTTCTGCCATGTGGCTGCCCTATACAGGGGGTTGTTAGACAGCTGCAGACTGTACATCGTAGAGTGTGCAGTTCACCGTCTTTGGCCACGGACATGAGAACTGTGCCTGTCAGGGGTTCCATGGGCACTACCAGGTACAAGGCCAGATATGATACTCTCTCCTGATGATGACAAATGTCTGCTGGATCTGGGTCCTTCTTGGGACTAGCCAGGGCCACGTGCACGTGGCCTACCATGTTGTGGTGTGGACAACACCTCCCTTGCAGTGCTGGTGCTGGTACTGCCACTGCAGGAGTGGCTCTGACTTGTTGCATGTCCACGTAGACCTTCACCTGTTGATGTTGCTGACCTATGTCCATGTGGCTGTCACCCTACTCCCACCATATGCTCGAGCACAGACATTGCACAGTCAAGGATTCCCACCATCTCACCTAACCGTCTATCCAGGACATCTGCAAAATAACGGTTGGCACCTGCAAGATCACGGATGTTGTCAATAACAGCAGAATGAGTAGCCCTCTGGAGCTTCAGACCCTGTCTGTTATAACATTCCATATGTGCCCGTGGCTCCATGATGGCCTGAAACATGCCTCTGGTGACACCTGCTGTAGCACTTCTGCCAGGGGCATGATGACCAGCAGCCCTCCTAACGAACACTCCTGTACATCTGCCTGTGTGGTACCTCGCAGGTCAACCCGCTATGGCTGCTATGTCCAGACACACTTGCCATAGTCACCACACTGTCCTGTCCCATGCCAACACCTGCCAACTGTCCCTCATCTATGGCCACTGGTGATGGAGTACGTATAGGCAATGTGACTGTGTGCAGGGATGGGGTGGATAACAGTGGGATGTCAACCGATGGCACATCTTCAGCCTCTGACAACCCTGCCTGTGCCTCACCATACCTATCATCATTGTCAGAGTCTGTATGGACACTAACATCAGTTTGCCTGCAGGAGGAACCCTGATCCACCTCGCCACCTGTGAGGGGGAAAACAAGAAATGCACTTTAAGACTTGTATGTCATTGCTTAATTGTACACACATTCGCTCACACTCACACACACACACACACACACACACACACACACACACACACACACACACACACACACACACACACACACACACACACACACACTCACAATTACAGGTGAGGTTGCACAAAGATATTACACACAGACCTCTCATTACCCAACTGTCAACATGCATGACATATGGCACTCAACAGTATGCACTGCAGCTATAGTCAATCCCTGTTACTAACATTATGCATCTCTGTGATGCAAGAGTTGTGTTAGTAGGTGCTGCCCCTTCCCCTGGAACACACTGCACCCATGTACACAGTACTGATGTGCACCTGTTCAGCACCCTGGCATGTAGTGTGCACAGGACCGGCCTTGGGTCAATTGGTGCCCTAGGTAAAAGGGCTCCACGGCTCCCCCCACCAAACCACTTTGTGCCCCATCCTGGTTTACCTGCACTAAATAAATACTGGAAAAGTGCCTCTACTAGAGTGGTGCCTAGGTGACTAGCTAGTTAGCCTATACCTAAGGCCGGCTATGACTGTGCACCATACCTCACGGGTGTACATGCCATTGCTGAATGTGTATATATGTGTCAGTTATGTTTGCTCTGCTATCATAGCCTCTATGTGTTTGTCCGACATATACCTGGGATGAAATGAGGACAGATGTCAATAGTGAATGCCTGATGTCTGATTTGCAGATCTTATCATCAGCAGTGCATGTATGAGCAATAAAATACAATTACACTGACAACCTTCAAAGCTTACTGTGGCTATGAGGAATGTACACACCCTTACTAACATGGCATCCTCTTCCCTGATATGCTATGGGGCCACAATACTGCATATGTTAACATTACATAAACCTGATATGTGACATTTGACGTGCAATCAAACGCAGTATCAAACAAATGTGTTAGCTGTGCAGATGCTGACTGAGATGCATACAATATATGGGTGTATAAGTGTGCACACCCTTAACATGATGGTCTGTTGCACCAACTGTTAAGTGTACTACAGCATTCACTATTCCTGGAAGGGGTATACTAGCATGGCCCATCTGCACTTGCCAGTATTTGATCACTCCACCCTACAAATGTCCCCCAACTCTGCCAGATTGCAAGGTCAACTCATGTGCACAAACCTTGGAGGTCGCACAGTGCCTTCACTATTGCTGTGGAGTCAGAGTTATGTCTGCCAAAATTCATGACCTTGACTGTGTTCAGATACAGCCATTCATAGCGAGCTTTGGATGTCTGCTTTAGTTCACTGTTGTGTTTCAGGATGACAGCCCCCATCCTCAGCCTTTTAGCAGATGCTTGACAACTATGGGCCACACATGAGTGTCATTTTGCAATGTCCCAAATTCAGAACACCATGTGTACTGACCTAGTTCCTGCTAATGAACGGCAAACATACAAGTGTACACTGGCACCAGCAGGGTACAGATGGGGATGGTGGGTCTTAGGTGGAGTGAGGTGTTTGTGCAGCACATGTAACTTTATTAATACTGTCTGTAGCTTTCAGACTTGGTCTTGGTACACCATTACACATTGTAATGCATGCCTTTGTGCAACTTTTGATGCTATGCATATGCTATCTGTAGAGAGCCCTGGATGATTTTTCCTGTGGAACAACTTTCCCATCTGATTACCCTAATCCATAGGCCACACTTATGCAGAGTCCAGTCAATTGTCAACACAGGTACTGCACAGCAGTACAAGCTAGACATTACTGCAACTTCCTCAGTGTTGCTGCATGTTTCTAGGCAGCCTCCATAACCAGTTTGCAACATGTGTCATCATCTGTCTTGGATGGCCATCTGTTTATTTTCTACATTAATGTTGTCCCATACTTCCTTGTCACATACATGACTGTTTGCACTGTTTGTCATGGTATATGCAATGGTGAGGTAAGGCTACATCTACTCCTGGGTGCTACCTGTTGGATATGGGATCCATTCCATTGTTTTTAAGATGTGTATAAGCCACGGCTGCCTCTGTTGCAGGTGAGTGGGCAAATGTCATGGACATACATCTTGGACAACAGACCATTTCTTGGTGTGACATTGAGGACCTGTACTTGATAGAAGGTGCATACTCGTGAAGAGTGAATGCTGTCAGTACCTCAAAAGCTGCTTCCACAGTATGTTATTTGGAGTGTGTGCACCCATATGCTTCCAGTGTTTGTTAAGGTATGTATTCCCCATATTTGCTGACCTAACATAGGATTCCATATTGCACATTCATTGCTCATGTTAGTATCACATTACAGGTTGTAAGGGTTGTGGAATGTGGTATTGTGATATGCCATTGTGTAGATCTGTAACAGTTGTCATTGTAATAGTGGTATATACACTGTTGTAGCCACTGTATAAGGGTAATGTTTCAGACATGTTCCTACTGTAGGCCATTTGTCCCACCATTATGTTCATCTCTGTTCAAGATGTGTGCACAGAGATGAACATAACAGTGGTATATACTCTATTGTAGCCACTATATAAGGATAATGTTTCAGACATGTTCCTGCTGTAGACCATTTGTCCTACCATTATGTTAATCTCTGTGCACATATCTTGCAATGACAGGTTGTTAGTTATATTGCAGGACTCTTACATACTCTTCAGATATGCCACCATGGTGACCACTGTGATGCAGTGCAGTTAACAACAACAATAAGTGAACATGTATAG